>NC_135734.1:2882500-3010000 GCF_041903045.1 Epinephelus lanceolatus
CATCTACCAACACAGGAAGTATTTCATTACAACTTAAGAGCAAAATTCAAACATGTCACTTAGTAGCAGGGAGTCTTTAATCCATGCCATCTCGATTAAGGTTTGCAAGAATATGAGGTCATCACATGATGGATTACAAAATTATACACACTTTGTTTTCCCCACTGTATTACAGAGATACACCCAGTCATTTCTGAGGATGGAAATGATCGATGATTGAAGTGTCCTTGTTTTTTTGTTTGTTTGTTTTTGTTTTGCATTGATGTTGTCAGACTATAGTGGATGAACAGCTCATCCTGAAGAGGGTAGCAGATGTGCTCATCAACCTCTACGCTATGACAGCTGTCCTGTCCAGAACCAGCCGCTCCATCAGCATCGGCCTGAGGAGTCATGACCATGAGGTGGTTACACTATAAAAAGTACACACACACACACACACACACACACACACACACACACAAGCTTGAATTAATACTTACTAATGTGGGCCCAGCAGAATTGAGAAGTAAGAACAATCTGCCTGGAATGTTCTATGAACCCCAGCTACAAAACAACATGTATGGATTAGTCCAAAGCATTAGAGTCAAAGAGTAGAGCAAGTGTGTCCATGGGCATAACTCCAAAGGCTTTAAGCCTCCTGTACACCTTGAATTAATGTTCATCACAGTGAAAGCAGTTTTTACTTGACCTCATCAGATTGGTAGACATAGCAGTTTAGATCAGTTTTCTCTGACAGAGATGCAAGTTTAGTTCTAATCACCAACTCTGAAAGGGGACACAAGTTTAAACCTCCAGACTATCAGGTTGCAGATAAAGAAAGAATTCAGAATTTAATTAAGAATTTAATTATTTTTCTGATTCTTAACAGTAAAATGGATAAGTCAGAATTTACAATGAACCTGGATACAAATCCTAGTTGTCTCAGATTAGTTATTTGTAGTGTCAAAGTTTCAGAGCAAAAATAGAGACATGCCAAGCTTTTTAATTGATGATCAGTAAGTGTGTGCTCATAAATCACCCCTTAAACCTGTCAAAAACCGCTGGAGATAGGACAGTTTGTAAGTGTGTAGAGATCATTTGTAGACTAAAACTATGAAGAATAAAAATGACTAAAATGTGATTGAACTAATAAGCATTTTCATCTCAAGACTAAAATACTATTCCGACGGGATTAGTTTTACATGGGCACGTGGGGTAATGTCACTTTACCACAGGACGTCGGTAATATTAATGGCCAATTCGCACGGGATAAGAAATATCAGTAAAACTACCACAAGTGGGAGGGGTAAATCCATTCATACACCGCCGTCCCTTCCTGTCGTCATGTGCGTATGACGTTGCTTCCTGTGCGTACCACACTCGAACACACTTCAAGTCGTGTTCGTTGTAGGCCCACAGTACTTGAGGATTCACATGGACTTGTCCGACTGTGAAGTGCAAAACTGAGTGCTTCTTCAAGAGCCTCCATGCTTGAAAATCCGCGAAAAACCACTTGTAAACAGGATATGACGAAATATCTATACACATATTTACTGCTGGTCTATTCGCACGGGATTAGTATTACCTGAGGTAATTGTCCAGGACCCTTTTACAGAAGGTAAAAGTTGCGGTAATCTTTACTGACATTGTGCGGTAATGATTACTGACATGGCACATTCGGACAGGACTTAAATCAGGACTTAAATTATTACTTTACCCCATGTACCTATGTAAAACTAATCCCGTCCGAACAGGGCTTAAGACTCAATCTAAAATAGCTGTCAAAATCAACACAGGTTCAGGTTGGGTGAAACATGAGCTGTATAGACAGATTGATGATTAAAATAGAAGCATTTCTGTTCCATGCTGAAAATGGTTGATTTCTACACAGCAAATACAGAAGTTTGGTAGATGGCCATATTTCCCAAGCTCTGCCACAAGTGAAAATCTCTGTGAACCCCCTTCCACCTGATTGATTTGTTACCTGGTTGGATGTTTGACATTTCTTTAAAAGAAGCTCTTCCTCTTCTTGTGCTTAAAACATGCATTGCAGTGACACTCTGCCATTAAGGTGGTGTTGCATTTGATTGCAATGTCACTATCTAGAAAGCAGGTTTGCATCCTAATTAAGATGAGTAAAGTTATCATGGGTAATAAAGCACACATTATGTAATTAGATTAGACTGTTTTCACTTACTGCAGCGAAGTATCGACTGAAAGCATTTAGATGGGCAGTAGCAGCAGCCTGTCACAACATGATGTCACCTCTAATTTTCTTTTCTTTTCTTCTGTATTTTGTTGCAAACATGTTTCATTAGGCCTGCTTTATGCAAGTACTTTAACTTGTTGTTAAAGGTCCAGTGTAGGCTCTGGGGAATCACAGTACTACAGTATACCAGTGTATTTACAGTGTTGGGCTCTCAACTATAAAAATGTAATATATTACTCATTACTCACTACTCTTTACTAAAACTCTTTACTTTTTAGTCCCTGCCAGCAGTAATTCGTTGCACTACTCGTTATATTACTTTTCCGTTACATCCCATAAAACTGGCAAATGTGTATCTCCCCAAACTTCAGATGTGTGCCTCTGTGTGAATATCAGGGTAATCCCCGGTAAGTGCAGCTAAGGCTAAATAGCGTGTGAATGTTTTTTGGTTTGTTTGTTTTTTTACTTGGGGATCTTCTGTTGCCTGTGACAGGTATTATCCAAAGGCTCTGCCTGAAAGACAGAAAGTCACTTGTGGAGCAACATTTCATCCACAACATATCCAACCACAAGCATCATTACTTTAATTTAATTTTTTAAATTTTATATACTTTATTAATCCCCGAGGGGAAATTCAATTTTTCACTCTGTTGTCAATTACACACAGGTCCGAACACACACATGCACAAACTGGACCTATACATGCACTAAGTGGAGAGATGTCAGAGTGGGCTGCCCATGACAGGCGCTCTGAGCGGTTGGGGAGTTTGTGCCTTGCTCAGGGGCACCTCGGCAGTGCCCAGGAGGTGAACTGGCACCTCTCCAGCTACCAGTCCACGCGCCATATTTTTGGTCCAGACGGGGACTTGAACAGGCGACCCTCCGGTTCCCAACCCAAGTCCCTATGGACTGAGCTACTGCCAGAGATTTAGTTCCAGTACCTGCAGCAACAGTGTTCTTGTCATCTTTCCACCCAACAGAATCAAAGTAATTAGAATATTTCCAGCCGGTAAAGTAAGTGTTTCCATCTTTCAAATTAGCTTGCCGCTTTGTGGCGTGCCTGCGCATTGCAATGATTACAAAAATGAGTCCAATGATGTGATGTTGCATTTCGGGTCAGTAGTGATGCGATAACAAAAGTAACGTAACAAGTTGTTTGGTTTTGGGGTAACTGTAATATTGTTGCTGAAATTATATTAGTAATGAGTTACACTACTCGTTTCTGGAAAAAGTAATATTATTACTGCAACAAGTTACTAGTAACTAAGAATGGGAATCACCAGATGACCACGATACAATATTATCACGATACTAAAGTCACACCACTATATTTGCAATATGCAGAGTATTGTGATATATTGTGATTTATTATTATTGTCCCCAAGTGCAAATTATTTCACCAAGAGAAAACTTTGTCAACATCAGTTTTACCTCATAATAGAAAGTTTTCATTCAATTTATCTGACTTCAATCATTTTTATGGCAGCAAAATGTGATGCAAAGCAGAAAGACTGACCAACACCGTCATAAAACCTGTCAGAAATGCTGCATACATCTGACAAACTAAACTGTTGGCAGATTTAACACCCTCTATGAGGCCAGATTATGTGCCTGAGCGAAACACTTCATATGCAGGTATCCCACTAACTGAATGGCAACACCCACGTGAGAAGCGTTGTCTTTAAAACCACAATCCCTCATTCTTGTGCTGCATTTTGCAGGAGGTCTGCAGTGTTTGCTTCGGTGTGACTTTCGTGTACTGCTCAAGTTTGGAAAACATGAGACAGCAGTCGCCAGTCCTCTGTGAGATAATGTGCCATTATAGTCACATATGAATCTACTTACCTTGAGTCCAGGCGTCACAAGTTAATACCACCCTTCCTGCTGTACTTAAAGATTCCTCAACTTTATGCTTCATTTCTCTGTAGAGCTAGGATCAGGTACGACTGTGTCGGTGAAAAAATGTTGGGATGGAGTCACATACCTGGGTTCCAATGTTTTTAGCATTTAACAAAAGCCTTTCATTTTCAGCAATGCTGTTTGGATATAGATCGTTGCACATGTAGATGGTTATGGACTGTGTTATCTTAGTTTTCTCACAGTTGGATGGTAGTTTTGTCAAGCTAAGTGTGTCCAGTGATTTTCTTTTTTGGTAGAGTGGGTTTAGCGTTAGCTTAGCCATCAGCCTTTCTGATTTCTTTCTGCGGTGACTCCATCTTTGTTTTGATTAACTTCCTGCCAAATGCCATTAACTGAGACCTCTGCTGACCTCACCAGGAAATAAAACTCAGCCCCATCTATTGGACTGAAAAAGCAACTGATTTTATTATTCTAGTACAAAAAGTTGGATTAACGTGTATTTGCAAAAATGTATAATGTATATAATAAAAGATTGATACTTGCCGTGTGTATCGATACAATATTGCCACACAAAATATCGCAATACTATGCTGTATCGATTTTTTTCCCCCCACCCCGACCAGTGACGTGTACCAATGCCCAACAGTGGGTATTTAGAAATCTAGACTGTAATTTTCAATACACTCAAAATTAAAGCCACTCCTCTTCATATTAAACTCATACTAAGAAGCTGTATTGAGGTGATGTAGTGTTCAGCACATGCCACCAGAGGTCAGTCTCTACTCGTGGAGCAGGCAGCTGAGCTCAGAAACGTGGTGATTGTAAGTGGTAGGGATAGCGTTACAGGACTGTAAATGGCAGCAAGGGGAGACTGCAGGAAAAACAGCATATTTCACATCTAATACTGTGAATTAAGGAATTATTTCGAGCTTGTTACTGTTGGAACAGTGGAGAGACTAACAGACTGTTTTGATGAGTTTTATTTTGTTTGTCACGTGCGTGAAATTTAAAAGTTTTTAAAGTTGAGTTAACAAGGCAGTTAGGCTAGTCTTAATTTGGTGAAACAGTTAAACTAAACGCCACTAAATCCTACATGAGAGACTTATTTGACCTAGTGTTGCTATTATTTCAACTCCACTATTTTGTAGAGGTGCAGCCTGTGCTGCTCCACCTTCATATGGAAAAAGCATTTTATCAGAGCAGATTTATGTGGAAAAGGACACGGGATGGCAGTGTCAACACTCACAGTCGACAAGTGTGTGCCATGTATAACCACAAACAGCAATGTAGAGCAAAGCTGAGCACACAAACATTCAGCAAAGAGACATTAAAGAAGGCAGTGAATACTTTATAGTATCCTCTTTAGCAGCAATCTCCTGTGTTTCAGATGGGCAGCCCAGTGTCCCTCTCCTCTGTAGCTACAGGAAGAAATGTCTGCAAACATGCAGCAGCCCACCATTGTATTTTACTGTATGTAAAACTCACACACAGACTGTAGAGATCCTGTCTAACTGAATTCCATTCCAAAGATTCATGTCTTTTTTTTTTAACTGAAATGTTTTGCCTGAGGATCACAAAGTAATTCAAACCAAGTTCTGAATTATTTAAAAGCAAATCTGGCTTCAATCATTAAGCTTTTATCCAGTGTTGTTCCACTGTGATTATAAAAGCTTGGAGGTTCATGTTTGGTTTTGTATCTGTTAACTTTTTTTCCATGACGTGTGCTAATCTGACATCTTTTAGTTAAGTAGGACCTGTGGGTTACTGATGAAATTTGTACCTTTTTCCTCCTGCACTGTGTTTGCAAATGAAAACTGAAGCTACAGATGTTTGCAATTGCATTTCCCATTTGATTACTTTGTTTTACATTTGCTGTTTTTAACGGCCCCCTGCATCGTTTAGTTTTGAATTGTCCTTCAACTGAATTCATGTCTGCAGGTTTTGACAAACAAGTGTTCATTTTTCTAGGTGCTGCTCGCTAACACATTCTGTAGTGAAGCTTTCTTCAAGAACAATTACTTGATGACTCAGTTGCAAAAACGTAAGTACAACACAAAACTGTAATTGACAACAGCCTCTTGCCTTTTTTTTTTAACTGCATCTCAGTTTAAAATACTTGCATGTGTTGCAGAATCTCCCAGACAAAGCCCACATACCAACACTCAAACCCCTTGCTGCTTCTCATTTTCGCACTGCATGTTTTTTAATGACCTATATATAATCCAGTTATCCAGTGACATGATCCAGACACATGAGAATGTTGTTGTGCTTTGTATTCAACAAATGAAGGTTGTTTTAATTCCCATGTCTATTTGTTCCAGACTCTCCTGAGAATATTGATGCCAACATCAAGAAGATTGCCAGGGAGGTGTTGGAGAACAGAGCTTATGTCTGCTCTCACCCTTTAGAAAGAACATACTGAGATTCCCCATGTCATCATAATACTGTCTCCTCTGTTCAGATTGGACTTTATGGACCGGTCCAAATCACACTTCCAATAATCTCTCTTTACTCTTCTATTACTACTCACTTTGGTTGACATTATTTGTGCTGCTGATAAATAAATGAAGCGATTTTTGTAAGTAGTTGCTGTACTTTACTAAACTTGTCTTCAAAGATAACACCTTTAGCAATCTTTGGAAAATGGGTGCTCCCTTGTGATGGCATTATATGGGTTTTATTTGAAGTGCTCTTCAATTTTATGTTATTAATTATTGCACAAGATATTAGTTTTAATGCCTATTGGACTTCTGGTCTACAGGGGACAGTTTTTGTGGCTTCTTAGTATTCCTGAAAGGCGGGCCAGCTGATGTCTGTGTCTTAATTTGGGGATATTCTTTTAAAAAGTGGAGACACTCTGCTCCGTCTCTGTCAGAGGCAGGGCAGGATGCTTATACAGGAATGAATGCTGCTTATTGAATTCCCTGTAAGAAGCAACAGAATACACCACATTAAGACAAACCCTATTATGATTTTCTCCAATACCTGTTGAGTTTCTTTGGTTTCTGAATAAAAAGTGAACCTAACTTAAACTGTCATGTAGTGGTACTTATTATATAGAGAGGTGTGTCTGGCGACGGCACTGTCCAGGGGCCTGGAGCCAGAGCCATAGTCTTCTTTTTCTCGTCTTTGTTGTCACCCAGGTTCATCACACACAGTTGAGGCAAAGGCTGCAATACATAAAACAGACAAACAAAAAAGATCATGTTAACAAACACTGAACTGAGGTGGACACTGTGTACAACAGGCATTAAAGCAGTGGGAATTGACGGACCCCATTTAAACAATCTACGGCACATGGTCTAAGTGCATAGCACAAGTACATTTAGGGCATGTCCAGCTCCACTAAGCCAGTGAAAACCGCTCATGATCTGGTTGCAAAGTGAGGCATGAGGAGCAAAGGGGTTGTATTAAGTCCCTTAATTAATTATAGGTGAGAGTGAAGCAGTAAGAGAAGTGACGTCACTGCAGCAAATACTGTGGGACATTTAAGCAGTGCCATGCAGTTCCTTAGTTAGTCTTTACCATTACATTACATTCTTTGCTCTGTCTGTCTGTCTGTCTGTCTGTCTGTGCGCATTTTTTTTGTTTTTTTTTGTGTGAAGCACTTTGTGTTGCACTGTTTGTATGAAAAGTGCTGGTTGATTGATGCAAAAGTTTGGGCACCCAAGCAAGATCAGTATAGTATTCATAGTATAGTAGTATTAGTATTTTTGTTTTGTACAATTTTAGAGTGAAAAAAGGAAAGGAGAACCATGCAAAAGTTTAGGCACCCCAAGACATTTGTGCTCTAATATAACAACTTTTACCAGGGTGTCAGACCTTTTTTAGCTTGTTAGGAATATGACTTGTTCACAATCATTGTTAGGACAGGTCAGGTGGTGCATTTCAAAGCTTTATTAATATTCTGACTCCAGAAACTTTGTCCCAACAATCAGCAGCCATGGACTCCTCTACACAGCTGCCTAGCACTCTGAAAACTAAAATAACTGATGCCCACAAAGCAGGAGAGGGCTATAAGAAGATAGCAAAATGTTTTCAGGTAGCTCTTTCCTCAGTTTGTAATGTAATTAAGAAATGGCAGTTAAGAGGAACTGAAGAGGTCAAGTTGAGGTCTTGAACACCAAGAAAACTTTTCCAAGAGAGCTGCTCGTAGGATTGCTATAAAGGCAATCAAACCCCTGTTTGACTGCAAAAGACCTGCAGGAAGATTTATCAGACTCACAAGTGATGGTGCACTGTTCTACTGTGCAGGGACACCTGTATAAATATGACCTTTGTGGAAGAGTCATCAAAAGAAAACCTTTCCTGTGTCCTCACCACAAAATTCAGCGTCAGAAGTTTGCGAAGGAACATCTAAACAAGCCTGATGCTTTTTGGAAACAAGTCCTGTGGACTGATGAAGTTAAAATAAAACTTTTCGGACACGATGTGCAAAGATATGATTGGAGAAAAAAGGGTGCAGAATTTCATGATGAGAACACCTGAAGTGAACTGTTAAACATGGGGTTGGGTCAATTATGCTTTGGGCTTATGTTGCAGAATGGATGGAAGAATGGATTCAGTAACTATCAGCAAATTCTGGAAGCAAACATCACACCATCTGTAAAGAAGCTGAAGATGATGAGGGAATGGATTCTACAAAAGGACAATGATACTAAACACACCTCAAAACTCACAATGGACTACCTCAAGAGGAGCAAGCTAAAGGTTTTGCCATGGCCCTCACAGTCCCCTGACCTAAACATCATTAAAAATCTGTGGATAGAACTTAAAAGAGCAGTGCATGCAAGACGGCCCAAGAATCTCACAGAACCAGAAGACTTGCAGGAAGAATGGTTGAAAATCCTCCAAATAAGAATCGAAAGACTCTTAACTGGTAACAAAAAGTGTTAAGAAGCTGTAATACCTCAAGGAGGGTGCTACAAAGTACTGACCAACTTTTGCTGCAGGCCCTTTTCCTTTTTTGTGATTTTGAAACTGGAAAAAACTGAATTAAAAAAGTAATCTTGCTCAAAATATTAAAGAAATGTTTCATCTTTAACATTTTGCCTTTTAGAAATGAGGTAATCTTTTTCTTGCTTAGCCATTCACAGTAAATGACATCATGACCAAGAGTGCCCAAACTTCTGCATACAACCATAAACTTAGGCCACTCCTCATGCGTACATGCACACAGCATCTCTCTTAATGTGGAGTGACTGCAGCTCTGCTGTGCTCTCTGCTATGTTAACATTTTCCAGAATATCATTCTGATTTCCTCATTAATGATGTATTATTTCACCCACCCACAACGCATCCACACACCTCTGTGTATCAAGCAGAGTGTGTGCATGTTGTGAACCCACTTGTGTAGGTGCATCTCACTATCTGAATATTGTGCCCTTTAAAGAGCAGGAAAATACTGCACCAACAGTACTGACTTAAGACTTTAGACTGGCTGTCACAACCATCACACCTGACATTGCCTCCCTGGTCAAAGGTATGCAAGCCCAAGGTGGCCATTAGTTTATGAATGAATAAACTGGCACAGATTAAAAAACATAAGGAATAACTTGCTTATTGTTATTGATGTTTATTCTTATTGATGTTTGTTGTTATTGTAATTATTACACATAAACGTGTATAGCTGTGTGTGAAGCTGTGTTGACATGATGTGCATGTGAATATCATCAGACTTCGCCTGTTTAAGTTAATTGTTTGAAGGAGATCTGTATAGGATAGAGCTGTATAGGCCTAGGTGCTGATACATCTCTGAAAGTCTCTCCTTTATTCCTTATTTTTGCAAATAAACGTTTGTTATTAATCACTTTATTCTTTTAGTGCATGTATGCATGTAGGTATTGGGGTTAGGGGGCCTGGAATGAAACTGTTTTTGAAGCGGGTTGTTTTGGAGGCAATTGTCCTGTAGCGCCTCCCAGAGGGCAGTAGCTGGAAAGCATAGTGTGCTGGGTGAGTGGGATCAGAGATGATTTTGCGGGCTCTGCGCATTGTCCGTTTACGGTGAAGTGATTCGAGGGATGGTAGGGGTGAGCCAGTAATTTTGGATGCTCTGTTAATGATGCGCTGTAATTTCTTCCGGGAGAGTGTGTCGAGACTAATGAACCAGACTGTAATGGGTGAGGTGAGAATGCTTTTGACGATAGCTGTGTAGAAGCGGAACCGGAGATGAAACCTTACTCTGAACTTCCTGAGCTGTCGGAGATGGAAAAGTCTTTGCTGGGCTTTTTTATAGATGTGATCTGTGTTTATTTTCCATTTGAGGTTGTTGCTGATGTGGGTTCCGAGGAGTTTGAATGTGTCAGTGATGGAGATGGATTCACCTTTAATGAAGACAGGAGTTTTGGGGGATGGCTGGCGTCTTAGGTCGACGATGAGTTCTTTTGTTTTTGATGTGTTGAGTAGGAGATCATTGTCTGTGCACCAGGTCACTACTTGGTTGATCTGTGCACGGTATTCTGTTTCTTGGTTGTTGGTGATGAGTCCTATGATGGTTGAATCGTCTGCGTACTTGTACAGGTTGACAGAGCTGTGGTGGGATGTGAGCTGGTTCGTGTAGTAAAGGGAGAATAGCCAGGGTGAGAGAACAAAGCCCTGGGGTGCGCCTGTACTGAGAAACAGAGGGGAGGATGTGTTATTGCTGATCTTCACCTTCTGTTGCCTGTTCCAGAGAAAGCTGTGAATCCAGTGACAGATGCATGGGTCAATGTTCATGTCCAGTAATTTATTTAACAGTTTGACCAGGTTTATTGTGCTGAATGCAGAACTGATATCCATGAACAGGATGCGGGCACGTGTTTGCAGACTCCAGGTGGTTCAGTATGTTCAGTATTGCTAAGTTGACGGTGTCCTCAACTGACCCGTTGGCTCTGTATGCAAATTGATATGGGTCCATGAGGGGGGTGGTGACAGTTTTCAGGTGCTTGAGTATGATGCAGAAGCACTTGGGTACTGATCTTTGACAGAGGGAGGTGTTGAAGATGCCAGTTCCGCAGCGCAGTGGTGGAGAACCACCAGGATATATGAAAGGTTTCTTACCCTTTTCCAAATGGCCCATCATCTGCGAATAGGGACACTCCATAATTTCCCTTAAAATTGCAGAACATATCATTCACCATGATGTTAAATAGCACTGGACTAAGTATACTTCCCTGGGGAGTACCACTTTCTACTCTATACACATCTGACATAACTGTGCCTACTCTTACTTGGATTGTTCTATCACACAAAAAGTTTTTAATCCAGTTAAACATTATTCCTTTTATTCCTGCTTTATAAAGCTTTATCATAAATCCTTCTTCCATAATGTGTCATACGCTCTTTCTATATTTAAGAAAACACTTACTACAGATTATTTATTGGCTAGAGCCTTCTTTACATCTAGGTCTAATTTTAACATAGAGTCCATTGTCGATCTCCCCAACCTAAACCCACTTTGATGTGACTGAAAGTACCCTTTCTTTTCTAAGGTGTGCATCAGCCAATCTTTTACCATACGCTCCATTACTTTACAAACTTGTAACGGGCTGGTCTTCGGGGGGTGGGGGGTGGGGGGGGGGGGGTTCCAGTCAGAGTTGGGTCTGACAAATAATAATACTTTAAACTCAAAACAAACAGACCTTAAACCCGCACAACCACACTTGCTTAAATGAGCAGTCCAAAATACAATTCACAATTAAACATTTACAACACAACACCAGTTTCAGTTTTCTTCCTTGTATTTTACAGTTCATTGAATTGGGCGACAGTCCATTCCATATAATCCAGTCCTTGCATTCAATCCATCCAATTCAATCCATTCCCGTATCCCCCAGCTTTGACAGAAAAGATTAATCCACTCCGGGTTTTACCACGGATCCCACCCTACAAGCAACCAGGAAAACAACAATTTGACAATCTAAGCATACAGAGAAATACATTAATAAATAATTGTTCAGACACTGTACCTCCCATCAGTAGAGTCTGGGTTAGTCGGGGATGACACGGCAGTCACGGAGCTCGGTACTCTGCAGAGTTATTAAATCATATGTTTACCGCGGGACAACAGGCAAGTGAATGCTCGGCATGCTAAAGATGCTAAAGTGGCTGGCTCTTACCGTGAGGCGACGATCGATGGATTAAACGGCACGTAATTCAACAGCAGGTAAGAGTTGTCAGCGTGTGTCCGGTGTGTCTGTGTTTCTCCGTAGTAGTGAAACGCGAGTGATTGGGTGGTTTTGAATTACTACGCGGGGTTGGTGGCGTACGGTTATTGGATGAATGGAGATGAGAGATGGGCGTGAACATAGACATATATACATAGACGCCGCATCGACTGCCTGAGCGCGTCCTCGCCGGCCGCCATCTTGGATGGGTCTCGCTTCGCCTCCACAGTGCATTCACTTCTATTGAGGAAGGAGCTGTATGCACAAGTAAAATAGAATAACTCGCTGAATTTTCAACTGATTTTCACGCGGTTTGGTTTGTTACAAACGGCACACATATAGTTATGATACAGGATGCTTTCGTACATTAAAAATGCGGGATTTCATGCTTTAATACTTTCTGCAGATAGCAACAGCATGTTATTTAGGTCACAACACAGTTATTTTATTCACCTCAACTCCAGAGTGGGATGGATATATATATATATATATATATATATATATATATATATATATATATATATATATATATATAGCCTATAGGCTATAGATAGATATAGATATACACACACATATATATACACTGTATAAACACAATATACACAATACAAAACATAGTATAGCATATTAATAAATTTATTAATATATTTTAATAAAGAAAAAGCTCTATTGTTGATTGAGTTTATTTCTCACACACACCCACTCTCTTTTATACCCACAGCCATCAGACTTAATAATTCTTTGTTAAATAGATGATCTTACAGACTTCTTTGAAATTTTCTTTTCGGAGATTAGTAAAGTTATTCTTATTACACTGACTGCTGTGATCCCTCAAAAGTAGTAAAAAACATTTTCAGTATTTACATAAACACTGAAATTAATTTTGGTATTGGTATTATAACTATGAAAATGGGACTGTGGTCAAGATAATTTGAAAAGATACAGAAGGATGAGCAGCAGGGGATATTTGCAGCACAGCTGGTGGAAAAGTGAATATGTGCACAAAGGTGTGCTAGGCAAGGCAAGGCAAGGCAAGTTTATTTGTATAGCACAATTCAACACAAGGTAATTCAAAGTGCTTTACAGAGACATTAAAAGCAACAAGACACAATTTAAAACAATAAAAACAGTCGATTGAAAAGGGAAATAGAAATTGAGAATGATAGTGATAATAATAAAATACAGTAACATAAAATAAAAACAGGCTCAATACATTGAACCGTCAGGATAAGAAAAGAAGTAAAATAATAAAAGGCATAAATCAGCAGCGTGTAGTCAAAAAGTACGGGCAGCAGAATACAGCAGGTAAGTATTTAATCTAAGAGTACGCTTCAGTAAACAATAGTGTTTTTAGCCCTGATTTAAAGGAGCTGACAGTTTGAGCAAACCTCAGATCTACATATTATGCTATACATAATATGCTATACTGTGTTTTGTATTGTGTATATGGTGTTTATACAGTATGTTTATACAGTATATAAATACTATATATATATATATATATATATATATAGCCTATATATATATATATATATATATATATATATATATATATATATATATATATATATCCCACTCTGGGGTTGAGGTGAATAAAAGAACTGTGTTGTGATCTAAATAACATGCTGTTGCTATCTGCAGAAAGTATTAAGGCATGAAATCCCGCATTTTTAATGTACGAAAGCATCCTGTATCATAACTACATGTGTGCCGTTTGTAACAAACCAAACCGCGTGAAAATCAGTTAAAAATTCAGTGAGTTATTTTATTTTACTTGTGCATACAGCTCCTTCCTCAATAGAAGTGAATGCACTGTGGAGGCGAAGCGAGACCCATCCAAGATGGCGGCCGGCGAGGACGTCGGCTCCAATAGGCAGCGGCAGTCAATGCGGCGTCTATGTATATATGTCTATGGGCGTGAACGGCTGGATTTGTAAATGGAAAATGACGTCAAAACAGCTGGGTCGCCACAAACTACAGAGGTGAGGGCTATTGGCCTGTATGACCCTGGGTCATTAGAGTTCTTACCTGGTTTTAGTATTGGGACTATTACTGAATTTTTCCATTCCTTGGGAAGGTTTCCTTCTTCCCATACTGTGTTGATTAGTGCTAATATTTCTTCTAAAAACATGTCACCGGAGTGCGGCAGCATCTTACATGTCAAGCCATCCTTCCCTGGGCTTGAATCTGATCCATCTTTGATTGCTCTTTTCAACTCTTGCAGTGAGAAAAATAAATTTATGATTTCTGAATTATCGTTACTATACTGTAATTTTGCCTGCTCCCTGTTGATTATTTCAGCCCTTCTGATTTTGTTGTCTGCACTAAGACTTTCAGAGCTATGAACTTTTTGGAATTTTTTTCCTAGCATATTTGCCTTGTCTTTGTTATTTACTACAACTTCACTGCTGTCGTATAGAACTGGTACATTTGTCTGCTTAAATGCTCCTGTCATTTTATGAATGAGCCCCCAAACCTGAGTCACACTTGTTTGAGGCCCTATTGTACTACAAAATTCTTGCTAGCTTTTCTTTTTTTGCTTCTTTAACTGCTCTTCTAGCCATTGCTTCTTGTATTGAATCGTATATTGTTGTCGGATGTTTCCTGAGTTGTCTGTATGCCTTGTTACACGCTTGAATTGCTAGGTTACATTCTTCAGTCCACCAGGGAACTATTGTTTTTTTCCTTTTAGTGTTCTTGGTACTGTCTCTAAAGCTACTGTGTTTATCACCTCACATATTGATTTAAACCACTCATCTACCCCTTTCTCGCTAATTACATTACCCACTTTTCCTTGTAGCTTTTCTTCAAACTCATCCCATTTTTCCCTTTTAAAATTAAACGAACTACGCTTTTCTTGTGGCTCCCTCACCAACATCCTACAAATTCTGCTCAAAATTAGTGTATGATCACTCCCCAGTGTGTACCCATCCATTATATTCCATTCCCCCACTTGTGCTAATTGAATTGAAGCCAGTGTGATATCAATGTAAGATTGAGATTTTTTGTTGGTTCTAAACCAGGTTGGCCTGCCGTCATTCATCACTACTAGGTTATGCTTATGTACAAATTCCTCCATTATCTGCCCATTAACATTATTAACCCTACTTCCCCACAATGTACTGTGCACATTATAGTCCCCTACCCAGATTACCTGTTCAGTTAGTTGAACATTTATTTCTTTCAGTGTATTCATTTCGAGCTTATTATCTGGGGGATTATACATGTTCACTATGCTGACTTTCCCTGCACCAGTCCAAATCTCAATAACCACGTATTCTGAATTTGTATTATTTTTTTTCCTTTGATATTGTATTCCTAGCTTTATAAACATAGCACACCCTCCTCCACTCCTGTCTGTTCTGTCCTTTCTTTCACATACATACCCTGGAATAACGAAGTCCAAGCACGGTTTTAGCCAAGTTTCTTGTATGGATATTATTTCTGGCAACTCCTTAAAGGTCTCTACAAACTTTTTAAGTTCTTGTCCATTGGCTATTAGACTTGAGAAGCTTCCTCACTCTCATGTAACATAACCTATTTCCCAGCTCTTTGCCTCTGTACCTGTTCTATCTAGGGCTGTCAAAATTGCTCAAAAATGATGTTCGAATATTCCTTCTAAAATAACTCATAGATTCGAACCATTCGAATTTTTTTTTCGCATTATGTCCACAAGAGGGCAAACTAATACAAGGAAACATACTTGTATATGTATTAATACAAGGAAACATAACTACCTGTAGGTATTTTTATTTCAACATAAACATCTTTGAAAACATTTACATACCTACACATTAAAACACATAAAACAATTATCTATAACGTTACGTTATAAATGACCGCGGACATCTCGCTCGCCCCCCCTCTCTGACCCATGGCCACACCGCCCATGTTAACCGATTGTGTCATCCACACCGGCTGCGCCGCGCTGCGCAGCGCTGTGCAGCTCCGTTTCGGCATCTGGTCTATTTTCTGTGCGAGCCGCGAGCGAATGTGTCAAGCCGGGGGGTGACGGAGACAACAGCTGGGAGCAGAACCTCTTGTCGACCAGCAGCACTTCCACGGGCGGTGTGGCCCTGGCGTTTATGCAGTGCGTTCAGTGCAGCGGTCCAGGCCAACGCATACTCGCCAAGAGGACAGCTGCGGTGGTGTTTTTTTCCCTCCACAATCGAATATCAATTTTCACATTCGAAGGTCCATTTTTTTTTCAAATTCGAATTTAAATTCGAATTTGGAATATTTGTTGACAGCCCTAGTTCTATCGTAGGCTTCTTTTGACCTTCCACCCTTCTCACTGCTTCAGCATATGATACTTTGTCTTCCTGTCTTATTTTTTGAACCTTCTCTGCTTTGATATACTCTGGGCATCCTCTAAATGAGACTGGATGATCTCCTCTACAGTTAGAGCATTTCACAGGCTTTTCACATTCTTTACCATCATGATCCTCCCCACATCGTCTACAGCTACATTGGCCTCTACAAACTGCAGTGACATAGCCATATTTTTGGCATTTGAAACATCTCAAGGGGGCCCTCACATATTCCTTACTGAATACATCATGTATCCTAGTGACACCCTGTTAGGCAGTTCTTCCTCTTTAAACTCCACAAGTACTCGAGTACTACTTCTCCCATTCTGAGATCCTCCCAATCTTGTCACACTAATCATATTTCCCCCTTTTAAGTTGTTTAACAACTCTTGCACTGAGATCTCCACTGACACATTGTAAATTACTCCCTTACATCCAGTCCTGCTTTTCAAAACTTTTGCGAGATCTCGCAAAACATTTGCAATATCTCACAAAGCTTTTGCGAGATCTTTCCTTTAAAACTTTCCTTTAAGTAATGTACTTCAGTTTGGCCCATAGAGACTGCAAACAAACGCAACAATGGAGCGCATTCACCCGTGGGAGAGGCTCATAGAGTTTTATTTTGAGATTGGCCTCAAATATAAAGACATTAAATCCGTGCTCGCGAGTAAACACGGTTTTCATGTAGGTGAGACATCTGAAGAGACTACTTAACGCAAGAGGACACTTTCGTCGAAAAACATTCTGTGACTTGGCGGTCCTGAATGAATTCATTAGCAACCAAATACAGTACTCTGGACAGCTTCACGGTTACCAGTGGATGTTTGCTAAATGCAGAGAACATGGACTACGAGTGAGGAAAGAGGATGTGCGCTTGGTGTTGAAGGAGCCGTGTTTACTCGCGAGCATTGATTTAATGTCTTTATATTTTACGGAAGCGCATTGCATTCACTGGATAAAAAAAAAATTAGACACTTTTAGACAATTATGAGAAAAGATCTCGTAATTATGAGATCAGGAAAGGTGCCACATTAGCCACTGCTTCGCTAAGAAACACATACTGCACATCCACGAAGGGGGGTCGGAACTAACCAGCTGCCACTCGGGTGGTGCCATCTTGACTATATCCCATATCTTTATTATAATGTGTATTTTCAAATAAACACAAGAAGTTTGTGCTCTAATAAAAAAAAAAAAAGGGATCAGCACTCAGTGAATAATCCTCCTAAGCCCTACGATAAGCTATTATGGCAAGGCTTAACTATACAGACCCGTGAGCAGTGATAACTAACATGTCTTTGGGGTCATCGGGTGGGAACCTCCTTTCACCGGTGTTTCGTCTAGTTAGTCCCACGACACCTCCAGGAGGCTAGACAGTGATCTCTGGCGTCCCAGAGACACTCCCCTAATGCCAGGTCTCACTGCTCCCCACACTAACCGAACAACCTCCTTTACCTTACCTATACTACCACAGAGGAGGTAGACCCAGGGAAGGAAGCCTTGTTAGGCTATCACACTCCCCCGCCGGGTTAGGCTGTACAGTCTACCTCCCCAGGACGAGCCCTCACAACAATGACACCTCCAGGAGGCTGGACAGTGATCTCAGCCCAAACAGCACTGCCAACTTTAACCAAGCCCAGGCTCCGTTTATGCGAGCTCCAGGCAGAAGCAATGCTGATACTACCTTTACTACACACACTCACCTTGCCGCATGGCCTCAAACAAAATGGATTCCAATAGGCCACTCCCACACTTAAATACTTCCTCTTCCTGGATTTCTCCTGACAGGAAGTGGATCTCTCCACCTGATCTCAAGGAGTTATGTGCCCTGCTTAGTAGTTCCCCCTGCTGCCCCCCAGCTGACATTATTTCTTCTGTAATAGATAAACTGGCTGCATTTAATTGCTTCATCTGACATTTCCCTCACTGTCTTCCTCAAATTCTGTCCCCGCACTCCGAGTTCCCCCAGGAGTGAGACAGTTGATCTTGCTATGAATCCCCTACACCCCACTTCCACTGGACAAATCCTAGTCTTCCATCCTCGCTGCTCAGCTTCTGCTCCTAAGTCTGCATATCTAAGCTTTTTTCTTTCATAGGCTTCTTCCACTGAGTCTTCCCAAGGAACTGTCAGCTCAATGAAATAAACTATCTGTTGACTCACTGACCACAACACTAAGTCAGGCCTCTGCCTGGTACAGACTATTTCCTGAGGAACAACAAGCTTTCCCCCTAAATCTACTTGCATTTCCCAATCACAAGCACCTTCTAGGCGGCCACACCCTTGCCTCCTCACTAACTTATCCCTTCTGTATTTCTCTCCCTCACGGACAAACTGAATTACTAAGCCCCTATCCTTAACACCTTCTGAATTCACCTGTCTTCGTTTCCCTTCGATGCCTGCAGCTAAACATTTCAACACCTGATTATGTCGCCATGTATATCGGCCTTGTGACAAGCTAACTTTACAGCCTGACAAAATATGCTTTAAAGTTGCGGTACGTGAACACAATGGGCATGATGGGTCCTCATTTACCCACAGTTTTAGGTTCTGGGGGGTTGGTAAGACATCGTATGTAGCCCCTACCAGGAATCTAATACGATTCTCCTCCATACTCCACAGGTCCCTCCAACTAAGCTTCCTCTTCTCTACACTTTCCCAATTCAACCACTGTCCCTGTTTAGCCTGGGCCACTACCTTTGCACCCCTTACTATCTCTTCCTGTCTGCGTATCTGTTCTACAACCAGCTTTCTTTTATCTTTGAGGCCTGCTGTATTCCATACCGGTTTACCTGAGCCAAGCCCCAGGCCTCCCCGGCCAAACTGAACATTACCTACAATCTCTGCATGTCTAAGAGCTGCCTCTGCCTCCTGAACTGCCGATCTTGGGTTCCACTTCCTCCCCTTGGTTGGATTTGGAACCACACTCCTAACTACCACGTCCTTACTCCCAGATAACAAGAGCTCTGTCCTGACCTTGGTACATTTAAATTCCTCTGTTAAACTAGATACTGGCAGCTGAAGTATCCCTTTTCCATACAATGCAACACTACTTAGGCACCTAGGAGTGCCCAACCACTTCCTAATGTAGGAGCTAACCGACCTTTCCATTCTCTCCACAACAGATATTGGAATTTCATAAACTGACAATGGCCACATTAACCTAGGATATAGCCCAAATTGCAAACACCACAACTTCAACTTTCCTGGAAGTTCTGATTTATCTATTCTATCCAATCCTTCAGCCACATCTTTTCTAAATTTCACCACCTGTTCCTTATCATTCAACTCTACATTGTACCACCTACCTAAGCTCTTTACTGACTTTTCCCTAATTGTTGTGATGTCCTCATCATCTATGACAAACTTCCTATCACTTAACTTCCCTCTACATATCGAGATGCTTCTAGATTTACTAGGCTTGATTTTCATGCTGGCCCACTTGAGGTTCTTATTTACCTTCTCTAGTAGCCTCTTTGTACATGGCATTGTTGTGGTCACCAGTGTCATGTCATCCATGTAAGCCCTAACTGGTGGAAGATGCAACCCATTCTGCCGTCTCTCCCCACCTACCACCCACTTAGAAGCCCTGATGATTACTTCCATTGCCATAGTAAATGCTAATGGAGAAATTGTACACCCTGCCATGATGCCTATTTCTAGCCTCTGCCAACCTGTTGTGAAACCTGCTGTACTTAGACACAACCTAATATCCTGAAAATATGCTTTCACTAAGTTAACAACTACCTGTGGCACTCTGAAGTAGTCAAACGCACTCCAAATGAGGCTGTGCGGTACTGAACCAAACGCATTTGCAAGATCTAAAAATATTACATGTAGGTCCCTTTTGTTAATCTTCGCTGCCTGAATCTGGTGCCAGATCATGCTAGTATGCTCTAAACACCCTGAAAAACCTGGTATTCCTGCCTTCTGCACCATGGTATCTATTAAGCTATTCCTTTCTAAGTAGCTAGCTAGTCTCTGCGCTACTACACTAAAGAAAATCTTCCCCTCCACATTCAAGAGAGAAATCATCCGGATCTGGCAAAGGTCCACAGACTCCTTCTCCTTAGGAATGAGGACACCCCCTGCCCTACGCCATGCTCTTGGTATAATTTGTTTTTCCCAAACTATTCTTAGCTGTTTCCACAAAAATTTAAGGATATCAGGCGCACTTTTATAAACCCGGTAGGGGACTCCATTAGGCCCTGGGGCCGAAGAAGCCTTTGCACGCCTGACCACCTCCTGAACTTCCTTCCACCTAGGTGGCCTGACATCCATCTCATGCTCTATCCCTCCTAATGGAGGGATATCGGGTGGGAAACCTACTATCCTATTCTTCTCCAAATCTGAATACGTGTTTCTCAAATATTCTTCAACCTCTAACCTTTCTGCTTTAAGCTGCCCTCCCTTTTCCTGGCTGAACAATCCTTTAACAAACTTAAAAGGGTCCCTGAAAAAACCTGTCCTAGCATATTCCTTCTTCCTCCTCTTTTTCCTGAGATGCTCCGCCCTTCTAAGAACTGCTAGCCTGCTTCTCAACTCCTCTTGCAACACCTTAATTCCCTCCCTTTCTTCTTCTGTAGCCTTTTTCCACTGATTTCTTAACTGTCTCCTTTCCTTGACTAACTTCTCTATTTCTCTCTGCCGCCTAGACTTACCTGACTGTACCCTCTCACTCCTCTTTCTCTCATGCACCCCAAACCTCTCTACACCATATGAATACATTATATCTCCCATCTTTTTTAAACTTTGTATTGCATTTCCTCTAAGCCTACTCAAGATTACTGACAAGTCTCTATTAACTATCTCCCATTCTTTACTGTCATTTGCTCTAGGCCATCTAACTCTAACCTTTTGCTCCATAGTTCTTTCTCTGGCTAGCATACTGGCCTCAGTGTCACCTGCATCCTCTCTTACTACCCCCTCCTCCTCAGTGGCAGCGTTACTGATATCCTGCGAACTGTGGTTTTCTACCTGCGGCTGGACTTCATCCGACTGACTCGACTGACTTCTTAGGAAGTACTGATCAATGCGGCTACTCTGCCCTTTCTTTGCCACACACTTCTTCTTTCCCTGATGAGTTCTGAGGCCTTTCACTGATGTTACTTTCTGCCAGCCGCAAGGACAAACCTGAAGCATCTTGTTCTCAACTATGCTACTTTTGCCCTCTACAGATGCGCTCACCTTGCTCTGAGTGCTGCTAATTCTAGCACTGGTGGATAGGTCCGTGCCCCTATCCTTCACTGAGTCACCGGTCCAAGTCATAGTCGTGTCCTTTCCAATGTCTGTTACCGTGTAATCCACCTGTGAGTCATCTTCCACCCCTGCTCTCGCTGACTCTTGGGGTATTTTCCCTATGTTGGCTGTAGCTAATCTTGGTTGTAATAAGGCTGCTAGGCCTCACCACTGCTACCATGGGTTGCTAACCCATGCCAGCACCGCTGGGGTCTTTTCCCTCCTGTCAGCTGTCTTTCCAAGCGGTCACATGGTCTTTCCCTTGTTGTCAGCTGCCCTATTCACAGCAGTCACTAGCTGGGCTAGTTCTGAATTCAAATAAACACAAGAAGTTTGTGCTCTAATAAAAAAAAAAAAAGGGATCAGCACTCAGTGAATAATCCTCCTAAGCCCTACAATAAGCTATTATGGCAAGGCTTAACTATACAGACCCGTGAGCAGTGATAACTAACATGTCTTTGGGGTCATCGGGTGGGTAGTGTAGTATATATTGGAAATTACAACGGAGTATTACACTAAGCAAGGACAACAGTGCGCACCGTATATAAGCTATTTTAATCTATTTTATACTTCAGATTTATATTGTTTGGCGTTAATTGGTGACAGAAAAGAACGAATTTCATTCTGCAGGGAAACGTGTGTCCTTACTGTGCATATTGAATCTTGAATCTATGCTTTATGAAGACCCTGTGTGCGCTCAGAACTGTGGCACAAGTTACACACCGAAATCTGGCGGAAGAAAAATAATAATAAGACGAAAAATAAGTAGCCTATGTGTGAGACATGCGCTGACGAAATGGTGGGTGATCGATGTGCCTGACATCGATTGATTTAGTTTCAGCACCACGGTAGTGGCCAGCTCCTGTTCAGATATAAACAGAATGAAAGCGGACAAGGTTTATCACAGAACTTGTCTTGAGAAATAGCTTTCAAATTCAGGGCTCAACAATAACGATGGCCCGATGGCCCGGGGCAAGTAAAACTCAAGGTCGGGCATGTAAACTAACAACTCATTTGCCCGATTGGGCAAGTTGCTAAAAATAGTAAAAGTTAATAACTAATTGATAAAATAAATGTATTTTAAAACGTGCTCCTTCGGCTCTGATGCAGCGGTCTCTCTGCCCGAAGTCACAGGCACACGCTGTGTAACAATGTCCTGCCCATAGCCCCCATTGATATTATTTTGCGCGACCGACGCTTCATATAATAACATAACAATAGCCTACTATTTATGGTGTTATGTCATCGTGTCATTTCTGTCTCTACATGGTCACGCGTTAACAATTCTCCTCTGCTCTCTGTATCGCGCACGGCGGAGTTCCGCCACACACACAGGTGAGCACGCTAGAGCGGCTCGGGCCGTATTTTCCTGACCAAACCTGACCCCGAGCCCAGTGCAGTTTGTCAGCTGACAAAGTTATTGAAATGCAGTAGCTATGTAAATAACCATCAACAGACTGCTGTTACGCACAGACAAACACGGCACTCATGCTGAGCTTGTGTTGCGTTCAGGCGTTGTCACGTAAATATCAACTTCCAGCACTTAAATAGGTCATAGCACAAAACAGCAGCATGTCAAGTGACTTTTTACTTTTATTATATTCAATACAATTGTATGTTCCTAAATCTTGAGACACCTCATATGTAAGCTAGACAGACATTTCACCTGCTCATTACTGTGCACACATGTACTGTCTGTACTTAGTCCTAAAGAGCCCTTCTGGTCCCAGTAGATAGCCTACACAGAAACATCCCAGCAGGCTGTGCTTTGTAAGCATACAAAAAAGTTTCACACATGTGCTACAACTCCATCCTAGGGGAAACACTGCTGTGTGCGTTTTGTGCAACAGGTGGATGTGGTAGTCTACTGGTAGAGTAGAGAGAGAGCTAAGTAGCGTTGAAGTAGAGTAGACCAGGGCAGAGAGATGGAAGCAAAATATATTAAACCCAGTGTTAATACAGCAGAACTGGAGAGAGGGGTGAAAAATAAATAGAGGTGGGCATGGCTCAAGTAGGGCGCAAAATTATAGACGGAGAATGATTGACAAATTTTTCACTTTAAGCCCTGACACTGTCATATTTGTGTAGGAATTAAGCTACAATACATGACATATGTTGTTTTAATTAAAGTGTGGATAAAGATTACATAACATAAAAATAACTGCAGTCTGTTAAGAAACTCTTAACAGGAGCGGGTCACTACCGCGGTGCTGAAACTAAATCAATCGATGTCAGGCACATCGATCACCCACCACTTCATCAGCGCATAGGCTAGTCACACACAGCCTACTTATTTTTCGTCTTATTATTATTTTTCTTCCGCCAGATTTCGGTGCGTAACTTGTGCCACAGCTCTGAGCGCACACAGGGTCTTCATAAAGCATAGATTCAAGATTCAATATGCACAGTAAGGACACACGTTTCCCTGCAGAATGAAATTCGTTCTTTTCTGTCACCAATTAATGCCAAACAATATAAATCTGAAGTATAAAACAGATCAAAATATATACGGCGTGCACTGTTTTAATATCTCCTTGCTTTAGTGTAATATTAATGTGCCTGCCGCGGCTGGATCTGTGAGTGTTTGGTGGCTAAGAAGAGTGTTAAGAGTGGGTCAGCTCGATCTTACAACTCCTTCTTAGTGAAAGATCTTCTTAAGCTAAGAGCGACCTGGGAAACGCGGCCATCATGTCAACATACAGGGAACATGTGTCCAGAGTTTATGACATTTACCGGGAGAGCTAGAGCCATTTGACTAAAACTGACGTTATTACTGCTGTAGCATTATGTTATTAGGCTAACTACTGCATTTCTAACAGTGTCTGAGCTGATTTATTGACACAGCATGCTTATAGGCTGCTGTAACATTAGGTTTACAGAGGAAATAACGGGAAAAAACGGGATGTGACTTAATCATGTGAAAATATCGTTAGTGGAACAGAAACAAGCGTTAGTTAGGGGACAAGAGTCAAGACTCACGTATGTTAAAAGTACTTACAACCGGTGTATTTACTGTAGGCTATGTGTCCGGGGTCCTTCGTCTGTGGAACGAGTAACGTGACCACTAACTTGTCCCCAAACGAACGCATGTTTCTGTGAGGCCTATGTGTTTCACTAACGTTCTTTATGTATTATGAAGGATGTCAGACTGGCCAACTAGTGGCCCGGTGTCACAAACAGCGCATTTCGACTGACAGAGAACCAAATCGTCAGAAAACTGGCACGGTGCCGGTTCCCGAACCTAATTAAGTAGGCTACTCATAACAGCATGAAAGACAATCTGACATTCTGTTTGTTGTTGGTTATATCCTTAAAAAACTACGACTTTATTCTAGTAATATTAGGACTTCAATCTCATTAAATAATGACTTTAATCTCATAATTCGACTTTATTCTTGTAATATTATGACTTTTTCTCAGTTATGACTTAATTCTCGAAATCTCCGATTTTTTTTCTTCAATGTGGCCCTAATACTCCGTCGTAATTTCCAATATATACTACACATTATAATAAAGATATGGGATATAGTCAAGATGGCACCACCCGAGTGGCAGCTGGTTACAGTAGTTCCGACCCCACTTTGTGGATGTGCAGTAGGCTATGTGGTTCTGAGCGAAGCAGTGGCTAATGTGGCACCTTTCCTGATCTCATAATTATGAGATCCTTATCTCATAATTACGAGATCTTTTCTCATAATTACGAGATCAGGATCTCATAATTACGAGATAAGGTGTCTAATTTTTTTTTTTTTTATCCAGTGAATGCAATGCGCTTCCGTAATATTTGAGGCCAATCTCAAAATAAAACTCTATGAGCCTCTCCCACGGGTGAATGCGCTCCATTATTGCGTTTGTTTGCAGTCTCTATGGGCCAAACTGACCTGGAAGTACATTACTTAAAGGAAAGTTTTGCGAGATCTCGCAAAAGCTTTGCGAGATAGCCTATTGCAAATGTTTTGCGAGATCTCGCAAAAGTACTTTTTTTTTTTCAACCGTCTATTTTTTTTCCCTTCCATGTCCCTTTAGGGGCTCCGTAGTTATCCATGTCACTGTCCTGCGAATTATATCCTCTCACCTTCTCCCTCGCCTTCCTTTTCCTTGAGTCACTTAAGGCCCGTTTCCACTGAAGAAGTTCCTGGTACTATTTGGGGGGCAGGAACTACTACAGGAACGTTCTCTCGTTCGGCCCTCTCAACCGCCGTGTCTCCACTGAGAGAGCGGAGTACGAGGAGGGTTCCTGTAAAGTTACGGGCTCTGGATGTGACGTAATTGTTGCGCGACCATTTACCGGGGCGACTTAGGCAGTGTTGCCAAGTCCGCTTATTATAAGCGACTTTGGGCTTGTTTTTCTGTAAAGTCGCTTACAAATATTGGTAGTCGTGGGTCGCTGTTTTTTCGGGCTTATCTCTAAGCGTAGTTGCTTATTTGGGCTTGTTCCCAGCTCCATAATAAGTTGTCAAGCAGATATTTTTGATATGTTATTTAAACGTAGGATAGTTTGTCTTGCCTGTTCCCTCTGTCCCTCCCCTTTCCCCATACACACAGGAGACAGCAGAGTTTTTTCCCACCCGCATCCTGCTTCTAATTGGCTCTGAACCTGATGGCAAGGAGTACCAGCCAATCAGAGGCAGAGCAGGGTAATGTGTTTTTTTTCTGGTTAGGAAAACATCAGTCCTGTAACTAAAAGAAAAAAGTTAGATGAGTGCATTAATAGCAATAATAAATAAATAATTTGTGAATTCAGGATGATATTTATTTGTGTGTGCAAATTTTAATTATCACAGGTTTACTGTGTATATAATGTACTTGGTACATCAGTCTATATTCGATATACCATCTGCTTTCTAATGTTAAATAATGTTAAAAGGTGGTTTAACTCCCTCTTGTAGTCATTGTCCTGAAGCTCAGGGGGGAGAAAAATAAAAAAACTGTGTACCATGGGTACAGTTTTGCAAAACTGCGCACAGTTTACTAATCTGTCCACATGGATGTAAATTGACAATCTGTACCCACAGTTTAAAATCCGTCCCCATGGACTATAAAACCGTGCACATAGTTTATTTAATTTTCTCTCACTGGAACCTAGGGGGGCTCCGTAGAAAAAGTCGCTTGCTTTGGGCTTGTTTTCACAGGCCTGGTTGCTTATTTGTCTCGCGAGATCTGGCAACACTGGACGTAGGGACGCCGTTAGCTGATAGCCCTTAGCGGTGTCTGTAATAACTCACTAAATGGCCCGTGAAAAAAAATATTTTTTCAAGCGGATGTCTTAGTTACAACATGATTGAGCTAACTGGAGTAGTTTCATGTCGTATCCGACAACAGGAGGCTTTTAACAGATGACGTCCTGATATTAGCCTGCTGTTAGCTGTCCCTGTCAGCGGCAGCCACTGATGCTTTCTAGACATTGTGATTTCCCAAAACTGAATAAATACCACACATAGCAACACAAAACTGCTTTGCTAGCTCAATCATGTTGTAACTAAGATATCCGCTGGAAAGAATATTTTTTTCACGGGCCATTTAGTGAGTTTTTTTACATGGCGGAGGAAGCTATATGAACGAGCTAATCCTCGTCTGCTGAGTTTTAAAAATGTCGGCTATTTTGTTGCTTTCTGTTGTCGTCACATCCCTCCTTGAGTATATCCAATCAGCACCAAGTAATCCCCAAGCCCCAGCCGGGGGTCTTTCGGGGCCGTTCTGAGTACCTACCCCGAGGCAGGGACTTGTTTAGCCCCCGTAAAAGTTCCGGAACTCTGTCCTTCGGGGTGGTTCCTGCGGTGGAGACACGCACCAACGGCCCTGGCCCCGTAAAATTACCCCGAAGTTCCTGCGGTGGAAACGGGCCTTTAGGGTCTCCCACTCTTCCTCCTCCCCAGCCTCCATTACCCTGCCAGGTATTCCCCACCTGCAGTCTTGAGCCAACCTTGATGTTTCTCCTCCTGGGACTCTCGTCTATCGTTTCCGAGTGTACAATTATCAAAGAAGTCAGCAGTCAGCAAGAAATGGTTCGAGGATATCATTTTACCGGACCTATACAGGCTGTCGGCCGATATTTTCTACTGATTTCTCCCACTCAAACAAATAATTTGAACGCACCGCCGACGACCTCCTCTTCTTACTCTGTTCTTCTTTTTCTTTTTCTTCTTCTTCTTTTTGAGGTTTAATGGCGGTTGGCAAACCAGCTTTAAGGTGCATTCCCCTTTTTCTTGTCTCTGGACAGGTACTGAAGGCTACCCAGCCCGTGTCCTTCTGGGTCAAGCCAAACCCTGTGAAAGCTCAAGAAAATTGCAACATTAAACAGCGCCCTAACAGTAGTTGATTTGGATTTGGATTAAATTAAACATCAAGATAGCACCACAGAAGGCTGCTTCGGTGTTTTGGTGCGCATTGTTTTGCCTTGTTTGTAAACCCTGTTTTTTTGCGTCAGTTCCCTAATCTCTTTCACCAGAGAAGAGCTTATGAACATCAGGGGAACAACTCCAGCAGATTTTTTTTCCCACTTTTCTCGAGCCTTCGGTGGATTTATTGGGCTTTGTGGCCAAAGGTGCCAACACCGCACACTGCTGCCAGGTATATTTCTCTCCAACGTGTGTTCGCTGGCCAACAAACTGGATGAACTTCAGCGACTGATTGTGAAAACGGAGACTTTATTACATCTGCAGTTTTGTGCTTCACGGAAACGTGGCTGTGTGGATCAATATCGGACTCTGCGCTGCAGCTGGCAGGCTTCCAACTCTTCAGAGTGGATCGTGACACGGAACATTCCAGCAAAACTAAAGGTGGTGGTATCTGTTTCTACACTAAGAGTGGCTGGTGTAATGATGTGACAGTGATCCAGCAGCACTGCTCTCCTGATCTGGAATCTTTCTTCATCAACTGCAAACCTTTTTACTCCCCCCGTGAGTTTGCTTCATTCATTCTGGTCGGTGTTTACATCCCACTGCAGGCCAACGTACAGGAGGCACAGTGCACGCTCGCCGACGAGATACTGGGTGTGGAGCAGACTTACCCAGACTCCTTAGTTATTGTCCTTGTCGACTTTAACAAAGGTAACCTCACCCATGAGCTCCCCAAATACAAACAGTTTATAAAATGTCCGACCAGAGAGAAGAATATCCTGGATCACTGTTACACAACTGTCAACAATGCCTATCACGCCGTCCCCCGCGCTGCACCGGGCCACCCTGACCACGCCACCATTCACCTAATTCCCTCATACAGGCAGAAGTTAAAGAGCCAACAGATAGCATCTTTTCCTAAATACAGTACAGGCCAAAAGTTTGGACACACCTTCTCATTCAATGCGTTTTCTTTATTTTCATGACTATTTACATTGTAGATTCTCACTGAAGGCATCAAAACTATGAATGAACACATGTGGAGTTATGTACTTAACAAAAAAAGGTGAAATAACTGAAAACATGTTTTATATTCTAGTTTCTTCAAAATAGCCACCCTTTGCTCTGATTACTGCTTTGCACACTCTTGGCATTCTCTCCATGAGCTTCAAGAGGTAGTCGCCTGAAATGGTTTCCACTTCACAGGTGTGCCTTATCAGGGTTAATTAGTGGAATTTCTTGCTTTATCAATGGGGTTGGGACCATCAGTTGTGTTGTGCAGAAGTCAGGTTAATACACAGCCGACAGCCCTATTGGACAACTGTTAAAATTCATATTATGGCAAGAACCAATCAGCTAACTAAAGAAAAACGAGTGGCCATCATTACTTTAAGAAATGAAGGTCAGTCAGTCCGGAAAATTGCAAAAACTTTAAATGTGTCCCCAAGTGGAGTCGCAAAAACCATCAAGCGCTACAACGAAACTGGCACACATGAGGACCGACCCAGGAAAGGAAGACCAAGAGTCACCTCTGCTTCTGAGGATAAGTTCATCCGAGTCACCAGCCTCAGAAATGGCAAGTTAACAGCAGCTCAGATCAGAGACCAGATGAATGCCACACAGAGTTTTAGCAGCAGACCCATCTCTAGAACAACTGTTAAGAGGAGACTGCGCCAATCAGGCCTTCATGGTCAAATAGCTGCTAGGAAACCACTGCTAAGGAGAGGCAACAAGCAGAAGAGATTTGTTTGGGCCAAGAAACACAAGGAATGGACATTAGACCAGTGGAAATCTGTGCTTTGGTCTGATGAGTCCAAATTTGAGATCTTTGGTTCCAACCACCGTGTCTTTGTGAGACGCAGAATAGGTGAACGGATGGATTCCACATGCCTGGTTCCTACTGTGAAGCATGGAGGAGGAGGTGTGATGGTGTGGGGGTGTTTTGCTGGTGACACTGTTGGGGATTTATTCAAAATTGAAGGCACACTGAACCAGCATGGCTACCACAGCATCCTGCAGCGACATGCCATCCCATCCGGTTTGCATTTAGTTGGACGATCATTTATTTTTCAACAGGACAATGACCCCAAACACACCTCCAGGCTGTGTAAGGGCTATTTGACCAAGAAGGAGAGTGATGGAGTGCTGCGGCAGATGACCTGGCCTCTACAGTCACCGGACCTGAACCCAATCGAGATGGTTTGGGGTGAGCTGGACCGCAGAGTGAAGGCAAAGGGGCCAACAGGTGCTAAACACCTCTGGGAACTCCTTCAAGACTGTTGGAAAACCATTTCAGGTGACTACCTCTTGAAGCTCATGGAGAGAATGCCAAGAGTGTGCAAAGCAGTAATCAGAGCAAAGGGTGGTTATTTTGAAGAAACTAGAATATAAAACATGTTTTCAGTTATTTCACCTTTTTTTGTTAAGTACATAACTCCACATGTGTTCATTCATAGTTTTGATGCCTTCAGTGAGAATCTACAATGTAAATAGTCATGAAAATAAAGAAAACGCATTGAATGAGAAGGTGTGTCCAAACTTTTAGCCTGTACTGTATATCATTATGAAAATAATGTGGGTTGCACAGGGTAGTGGCCACAGTAAAATCAGACTATCAGCGTTTACATAGGTTACTTAGTGGCTTTGCAATCTTTGCAATAAGCTTCTGCCACTGGTGACGAAATTTCGCGGAAAAAATCTGCTTTACGGCAGGAAACGCGTCATGTATTGCGAAATTGGTCGGTCAGCCAATCAGGGACTGGAGCGGGTCCTTATGAGGAGCTGGGCATGAGATAGTTGAGTCACGAGCACAATGGCAGATGGACAAAGTTTGGAGACAAGTGAAAAATGGCCTAGCAAAAGAAAACGAGCTCCTCTGTCTGAGGAGGCAAAGAAGAGCAAAAAGGAGAGTTATAAAAGAAGAAGAAAAACAAGAATAAATCTCAGTCAGGTGTTCAAGAGATGGAGGGAGCTCCGTGACCAAAGAGGCTTCAAGTTAATTCCTAGATAGCTAACATCGCAAATCGCCGCAACCAGGGACCAGGTAGCGAGTGTTGGTCGGCTGACATCCTCATTCCCAGGCCCTGAGTGGCTAATCGGGAGGACCGGGACAAATCCCAGTGGGCCGGTCTGACGTTTTGGTGTGTTTATTTTTTTATTTTTTTTTTTTTTTTTTTTTTATTGGGCCAGTGTTCAGTCATGGCACTGGGTATCACGTATACTGCTACCGCTGGCCCTGGACCGCCTCCACTGGCAGCTCTTTTGTCTGCATGGGGGGGCGTTCAGATGTAGCGTCTTTTGCGCGCACAATCCCATTACTTTCAGTGTAGACGCGCGTCATGCACGCTCACAAACCATAGCGACGCGCTTGCTCTTTTATCTGGCGCACAGCTCCACGGACCTGCTTCTCCCTCCGGTGCTGTGTCAGATCCCGGTCCCCCCTCGGGCTGTGTCTCTCCTACTGTTTCCCACGGAGTTCTGCCCTGTTTGAAAGGCGAAGGAAGGCCGTGTGTGGAAAGATGGCGCCTCCGAGATGTAGAATGTTTATTATAGAAGAGAAACACACATTTCAGGACCGCTGACTTGTATCATCAGAACAGACATGTCCTGTGATTTTCATTCTCCTTTCATATTTGATAGAGGCGGGACAATACCTGACAGTAATCCTCAGCTGTCAGGATGTGCCTGCTGTAAAGGGTAAATATAATCATAGAAGGCTGAAAATCACAGGACATGTCTGTTCTGATTATACAAGTTAGCAGTGTAAAGCTCAAGCATGTGGGGGCCTCCTTTCATATTTAATAGTGGGGGGACCATATATAAAAGCTGTCATGATGCCCCCCGCCACAGGCCTTTGCCACCTTGGTCTCGAAAAAACCCAGGGAAAACCCTGAGAGATAGTGTTATTAGAGAGTGCAACACTTTTTTTAAAATTTTTCAAATTTAATATTTAATAATTTTATTTATTCTTTATTTCATTTTTAAGGTTTGGATATCTGTGAACACTTATTTGAACAGAATATAGATTCTGATATTGTTAAGGATGTGTTGTAAAGAATAATATTGGAGATGTGCACTAATGTTGACGTAAATCTACATTGTGAAGCAACCCTTACTTGCACTGAATTGGAAATATTTTAGAAAACTACACTGAATTACAAGGCTTTAGAGAACAGTGCGCTATTGTAGACTTAACATGTAAGGTTATAATAGGTCATGATCTAAAGTGGGCCGGTCTGAGGCATGAAACTCCAGGGCTGAAAATGAGTCCCACTCCGGCCCTGGTGATACCCCCCTCCCTTCCTTCTGTTCTCTTCTCACGGAGGCAGCTATTGACGGACATCGCCCAGCTAAGTTACGCCCAGCTAAGTGAACACTGAACTTTGTTTCCCATTCAATTTTAGCTCCAACCGGCCACATCGTTTCCATATGGTACCGTTTATTCTAGAATCGGGACTGTTTACATGTGCATATTGGTATAATTCCACCGTGTCTACTGTTGTTTGTACTGATACTATACATATTGGTATAATTTACTGTGAGTTGTTTGCACTGGTACTGTGCATTCTGGTATAATTATTTGCATTACTATTTGTTTTTTCTTCTTGTTGCTCAGTCTCTTTACTGATTTATTTGGTAGAGTGTCCACAGACCTTCTCATTCTACATAGAGGTATACCGGTGGCTTTACAGCCTATATTTTATTTAATTTAGAGAGTCTAATAGAGTGATATTATTGATTATCTCTGATCCCAACGGTCAATTTGGTCATTGCAACAGTGCGACGCAACACCACTGACGCTAGGTGGCGCCAAGCTAAAAAAAAAAAACCAAAAGAATCCTATCTGTTGCCTCTTTAAAGCTCTGTAAACCTGTTGTGAGGTCATCTAAGAAGTGGAGCAGTGATGCTGTGGAGGATCTTCAGGGGTGTTTGGACACTACTGACTGGGATGTTTTCAGGACCGCCACCGATAGTCTGGATGAGTACACAGAGGCTGTGACATCATACATCAGCTTCTGTGAGGACTGCTGTATACCATCACACACCACGGTGAGGTATAACAATGACAAACTCTGGTTTAGTCCTAAACTCAGACAGTTGAGGCGGCTGAAGGAAGAGGCGTTCAGGAGTGGGGACAAGGAGAGGTTTAAAGAGTCAAAGTACAGGTTTAGCAAGGCGGTGAGGGAAGCTAAACGGCTGTATGCTGAGAAATTACAACACCAGTTCTCAGCCAATGACTCTGCTTGTGAAGGGGCTCAGACAGATTACAAACTACAAACCTAAACCCCCCCACTCTGTCAACGACCTGCGCCTAGCCAACCATCTGAACAAGTTTTATTGTCGATTTGAAAAACAATGGGACAGTCCAGACACCATCCCCCCGCAACCACCAGCTCCAGCCCACCAGCATCACCTCCCCCACTGCTCGCACCTATAGCCCCCTCCTCCCCCACCACTACTCTCACTATCCAGGAGAGGGATGTCAACAGGCTCTTTAAAGGTATGGACACACCAAACTGACATCAAAGAACTAGCGGCGAAAGCCAACTGTTGCGTCGTCTACATCGCCTCACGTCGCCCTGTGTCAGTTACATTTGAACACACTACACGGACTACATCTGACGGCCAAGTGGCACGTGCATTCTGCGCCTGCGTGAGAGAGAGCAGAGTGAGAGAGTGGTACATCCTGTCAGCCGAGGGGTTTCCTATCTGTGTAGCCGAGCACTGCAGCACCTCCACGGACTATTACATCCAGACGGTCCCGGTGTTTCCTCTGCAGGCTCCACTTCACTCAGCTGCCTGATAAACCCGCCGCTTCTTCCCACTTTAACCTGAATAACAAACCAGGGCTTGGTGCTCCGGTTGGATCCAAACGGAGTGCCGGGGTTAGCTGGGAGGCTAGCGGAGGCTAACTGGCTGTGCTTCCCTCCGGTCATGCTGCGGCTCATGTTCCGCTAACCTCACAGCTAGCTCGGGTTTGTTATTCAGGTTAAAGTGGATTCAAATAAACACAAGAAGTTTGTGCTCTAAAAAAAAAAAAAAAAAAAAAAAAAAAGGATCAGCACTCAGTGAATAACCTCCTAAGCCCTACGATAAGCTATTATGGCAAGGCTTAACTATACAGACCAGTGAGCAGTGATAACTAACATGTCTTTGGGGTCATCGGGTGGGAACCTCCTTTCACCGGTGTTTCGTCTAGTTGGTCCCACGACACCTCCAGGAGGCTAGACAGTGATCTCTGGCGTCCCAGAGACACTCCCCTAATGCCAGGTCTCACTGCTCCCCACACTAACCAAACAACCTCCTTTACCTTACCTATACTACCACAGAGGAGGTAGACCCAGGGAAGGAAGCCTTGTTAGGCTTCAACCAAACCCAGGCTCCGTTTATGCGAGCTCCAGGCAGAAGCAATGCTGATACTACCTTTACTAGCACATTCACCATACTCTATTTCACACGCTACATAGCATAACTACAATGTAAGCTAAAGTTAAAGGAGATAAATGAACTCACAGGATCAGCAAACACACTCACTTTGCAGCATGGTCTCAAACAAAATGGATTCAAATAGGCCACTCCCACACTTAAATAACCTTCCTCTTCCTGGATTTCCTCCTTACTTACACATGGCTTTCTCAGCCCAAACAGCACTGCCATCTTCAACCAAACCCAGGCTCCATACATGCGAGCTCCAGGCAGAAGCAATGCTGATACTAGCTTTCCTGTCACATTCACCATACTCTATTTCACACACTACATAGCATAACTACAATATAAGCTAAAGTTAAAGGAGCTAACTGGACTTACAGGATCAGCAAGCACACTCACCTTGCCACATGGCCTCAAACAAAATGGATTCCAATAGGCCACTCCCACACTTAAACACCTCCTCTTCCTGGATTTCTCCCGACAGGAAGTGGATCTTTCCACCTGATCTCAAGGAGTTATGTGCCCTGCTTAGTAGTTCCCCCTGCTGCCCCCCAGCTGACATTATTTCTTCTGTAATAGATAAACTGGCTGCATTTAATTGCTTCATCTGACATTTCCCTCACTGTCTTCCTCAAACTCTGTCCCCGCACTCCAAGTTCCCCCAGGAGTGAGACAGTTGATCTTGCTATGAATCCCCTACACCCCACTTCCACTGGACAAATCCTAGTCTTCCATCCTCGCTGCTCAGCTTCTGCTCCTAAGTCTGCATATCTAAGCTTTTTTCTTTCATAGGCTTCTTCCACTGAGTCTTCCCAAGGAACTGTCAGCTCAATGAAATAAACTATCTGTTGACTCACTGACCACAACACTAAGTCAGGCCTCTGCCTGGTACAGACTATTTCCTGAGGAACAACAAGCTTTCCCCCTAAATCTACTTGTATTTTCCAATCACAAGCACCTTCTAGGCGGCCACACCCTTGCCTCCTCACTAACTTATCCCTTCTGTATTTCTCTCCCTCACGGACAAACTGAATTACTAAGCTCCTATCCTTAACACCTTCTGAATTCACCTGTCTTCGTTTCCCTTCGATGCCTGCAGCTAAACATTTCAACACCTGATTATGTCGCCATGTATATCGGCCTTGTGACAAGCTAACTTTACAGCCTGACAAAATATGCTTTAAAGTTGCGGTACGTGAACACAATGGGCATGATGGGTCCTCATTTACCCACAGTTTTAGGTTCTGGGGGGTTGGTAAGACATCGTATGTAGCCCCTACCAGGAATCTAATACGATTCTCCTCCATACTCCACAGGTCCCTCCAACTAAGCTTCCTCTTCTCTACACTTTCCCAATTCAACCACTGTCCCTGTTTAGCCTGGGCCACTACCTTTGCACCCCTTACTATCTCTTCCTGTCTGCGTATCTGTTCTACAACCAGCTTTCTTTTATCTTTGAGGCCTGCTGTATTCCATACCGGTTTACCTGAGCCAAGCCCCAGGCCTCCCCGGCCAAACTGAACATTACCTACAATCTCTGCATGTCTAAGAGCTGTCTCTGCCTCCTGAACTGCCGATCTTGGGTTCCACTTCCTCCCCTTGGTTGGATTTGGAACCACACTCCTAACTACCACGTCCTTACTCCCAGATAACAAGAGCTCTGTCCTGACCTTGGTATATTTAAATTCCTCTGTTAAACTAGATACTGGCAGCTGAAGTATCCCTTTTCCATACAATGCAACACTACTTAGGCACCTAGGAGCGCCCAACCACTTCCTAATGTAGGAGCTAACCGACTTTTCAATTCTCTCCACAACAGATATTGGAATTTCATAAATTGACAATGGCCACATTAACCTAGGATATAGCCCAAATTGCAAACACCACAACTTCAACTTTCCTGGAAGTTCGGATTTATCTATTCTATCCAATCCTTCAGCCACATCTTTTCTAAATTTCACCACCTGTTCCTTATCATTCAACTCTACATTGTACAACCTACCTAAGCTCTTTACTGACTTTTCCCTAATTGTTGGGATTTCCTCATCATCTATGACAAACTTCCTATCACTTAACTTCCCTCTACATATCGAGATGCTTCTAGATTTACTAGGCTTGATTTTCATGCTGGCCCACTTGAGGTTCTTATTTACCTTCTCTAGTAGCCTCTTTGTACATGGCATTGTTGTGGTCACCAGTGTCATGTCATCCATGTAAGCCCTAACTGGTGGAAGATGCAACCCATTCTGCCGTCTCTCCCCACCTACCACCCACTTAGAAGCCCTGATGATTACTTCCATTGCCATAGTAAATGCTAATGGAGAAATTGTACACCCTGCCATGATGCCTATTTCTAGCCTCTGCCAACCTGTTGTGAAACCTGCTGTACTTAGACACAACCTAATATCCTGAAAATATGCTTTCACTAAGTTAACAACTACCTGTGGCACTCTGAAGTAGTCAAACGCACTCCAAATGAGGCTGTGCGGTACTGAACCAAACGCATTTGCAAGATCTAAAAATATTACATGTAGGTCCCTTTTGTTAATCTTCGCTGCCTGAATCTGGTGCCAGATCATGCTAGTATGCTCTAAACACCCTGAAAAACCTGGTATTCCTGCCTTCTGCACCATGGTATCTATTAAGCTATTCCTTTCTAAGTAGCTAGCTAGTCTCTGCGCTACTACACTAAAGAAAATCTTCCCCTCCACATTCAAGAGAGAAATCATCCGGAACTGGCTAAGGTCCACAGACTCCTTCTCCTTAGGAATGAGGACACCCCCTGCCCTACGCCATGCTCTTGGTATAATTTGTTTTTCCCAAACTATTCTTAGCTGTTTCCACAAAAATTTAAGGGTATTAGGCGCACTTTTATAAACCCGGTAGGGGACTCGATTAGGCCCTGGGGCCGAAGAAGCCTTTGCACGCCTGACCACCTCCTGAACTTCCTTCCACCTAGGTGGTCTGACATCCATCTCATGCTCTATCCCTCCTAATGGAGGGATATCAGGTATGAAACCTACTATCCTATTCTTCTCCAAATCTGAATATGTGTTTCTCAAATATTCTTCAACCTCTAACCCTTCTGCTTTAAGCTGCCCTCCCTTTTCCTGGCTGAACAATCCTTTAACAAACTTAAAAGGGTCCCTGAAAAAACCTGTCCTAGCATATTCCTTCTTCCTCCTCTTTTTCCTGAGATGCTCTGCCCTTCTAAGAACTGCTAGCCTGCTTCTCAACTCCTCTTGCAACACCTTAATTCCCTCCCTTTCTTCTTCTGTAGCCTTTTTCCACTGCTTTCTTAACTGTCTCCTTTCCTTGACTAACTTCTCTATTTCTCTCTGCCGCCTAGACTTACCTGACTGTACCCTCTCACTCCTCTTTCTCTCATGCACCCCAAACCTCTCTACACCATATGAATACATTATATCTCCCATCTTTTCTAACCTTTCTATTGCATTTCCTCTAAGCCTACTCAAGATTACTGACAAATCTCTATTAACTATCTCCCATTCTTTACTGTCATTTGCTCTAGGCCATCTAACTCTAACCTTTTGCTCCATGGTTCTCTCTCTGGCTAGCATACTGGCCTCAGTGTCACCTGCATCCTCTCTTACTACCCCCTCCTCCTCAGTGGCAGTGTTACTGATACCCTGCGAACTGTGGTTTTCTACCTGCCGCTGGACTTCATCCGACTGACTCGACTGACTTCTTAGGAAGTACTGATCAATGCGGCTACTCTGCCCTTTCTTTGCCACACACTTCTTCTTTCCCTGATGAGTTCTGAGGCCTTTCACTGATGTTACTTTCTGCCAGCCGCAAGAACAAACCTGAAGCATCTTGTTCTCAACTGTGCTACTTTTATCCTCTACAGATGCGCTCACCTTGCCCTGAGTGCTGCTAATTCTAGCCCTGGTGGATAGGTCCGTGCCCCTATCCTTCACTGAGTCACAGATCCAAGTCATAGTCGTGTCCTTTCCAATGTCTGTTACCGTGTAATCCACCTGTGAGTCATCTTCCACCCCTGCTCTCGTGGGAAGAAGCAGCGGATCTGTTGGGCAGCTGAGTGAAGTGGAGCCTGAGGAGGAAGCACCGGTTAGCCCCGGTTTCACTACAGGCAGATTCACTCACTACAGGGGCGAGGAAATAAAACCTGAACAGCCAGTCAGAGTGATCTCTCTCACCGACAAGCTCAATCGGCCGAAAAGCCTGACCAGACTCTGTCTCTCTGTCCAACTTGAAGCACTGCACACATCTTCAACACCTCACTGGAGACCTGCCATGTGCCAGCCTGCTTCAAGACCTCCACCATCATACCCGTCCCCAAAAAGCCAAGTACCACAGGACTTAGACCCTGTTTAGACGACGACGGTTTCTCTAAAAACGGAAGTCTGTCTTTTGCGTTTTAAAAAACTTCAGCGTTTATATGACGATGTTACTGAAATGATCCCTGTTCACACAGAGCCACAAAATCTACTGGAAACGCTGTAGTATGTACGCCAGGCCAATGGGTGGCAGTGTAAATTTGCAAAGCAACACCACGGCATGACGCCACGCGCCTGCGCTGAAGTGCCTTCCTCTACAACGCAGTGATTACAAACCAAAACTAGAGCACTCGGAGAGCGTAGACCTCCGCCAAGCAGCTCGGATTTCCCACCATTTTATTATTTTATCCACTTCACTTCAACCAATCACCACCAAAATTTTATCATCTGTTCCTCATTATCAACCTTTCCTGAAAATGTCATCAAAATCCCTTCAAAACTTTTCGAGTTATTTTGCAGACAGACAAACGTCGGCGAAAACATAACCTCCTTGGCAGAGGTAACAAAGAAGACACAATGGTGAAAGCACGCACAGATATCTTTGGACGGACGATGAGGTGGAGTTGCTACAGTAGATCTACACTTTGCTGGAGAAGCGTTGATAAATTCAATAGGGTGAGTAGCACAAACAGAGCTCGGCATTGGTGTTGTGATGGTCGACTTTCTCGCGCATGCCTAGTGACTGGAACCGTAATGCACATGTGCATAAAGTCTCCATCTTCAAAGGAACTGCATATTGCAAGTTTACATGACATCGGAGATGGTGCCGTTTCCAACAAATTGCACTCTGGAACCCATTTTCAAAACGTTGCAACTAAAGTTTACCATTTTCAGTTGAAATTGTTGTTGTATAAACGGGACCTTAATGACTTAATTGCCCTGACCTCTGTGGTAATGAAGTCCTTTGAGCGTCTTGTGCTGTCACACCTCAAGGCCATCACTGGCCCTCTCCAGGACCCCCTGCAGTTCGCCTACAGAGCCAACAGGTCTGTAGACGACGCTATCAACATGGCCCTCCACTTCACCCTCCAGCATCTGGACTCCCCAGGAATCTACGCCAGGATTCTGTTTGTGGACTTCAGCTCTGCCTTCAATACAATCATCCTGGCTCTGCTACAGGACAAGCTCTCCAAGCTGAGTGTGCCTGACTCCACCTGCAGGCGGATTACTGACTTCCTGTCTGACAGGAGGCAGCATGTGAAGCTGGGGAGACATGTTTCTGACACCCGGACTATGAACACTGGATCCCCCCAAGGCTGTGTTCTTTCTCCTCTGCTCTTCTCCCTGTACACCAACAGCTGCACCTCCAGTCATCAGTCTGTCCAGCTCCAGACGACACCACCCTCATTGGACTCATCTCTGACGGGGATGAGTCTGCCTACAGGTAGGAGATTGACCAGCTGGTGACCTGATGCAGGCTGAACAACCTGGAGCTCAACGCTCTTAAGACAGTGGAGATGGTTGCAGACTTCAGGAGGAACCCAGCCCCGCCCACCCCCATCACCCTGTATGACTCCCCAGTTGACACTGTGGAGTCATTCCGCTTCCTGGGGACCACCATCACCCAGGACCTCAAGTGGAAGCTGAACGTCAGCTCCCTTATAAAGAAATCACTTCAGAGGATGTACTTCCTGCTGCAGCTGAAGAAGTTCAACCTGCCAAAGACAATGATGGTGGACTTTTACTCTGCCATCATTGAGTCCATCCTCACCAACCCATAAGTTAAAACAAATATCGCGAAAATTTGAAAGGAATTGGCGATTAACCAAACTGGAAGAATCTCGTTTAATCTGGACAGACAGTCTCAAAACTTATAAGAGGGGCCTCCGCAATGCCAGAGCAAACTATTACTAGAGCATTAATAGAAGACAATAAGAACAACCCCAGGTTTCTTTTCAGCACTGTAGCCAGGCTGACTGAGAGTCAAAGCTCTATTGAGCCTTGTATTCCTTAGCAGTAATGATTTTATGAGCTTTTTTAATGACAAAATTCTAACTATTAGAGGCAAAATTCATGACTTCCTGTCCTCAGATAGTAGCTATCTAACCTCAAACACAGCGGTAAAACCTAATATATATTTAAATTGCTTCTCCCCAATTTCTCTTCAAGAATTGACCGCAGTGATTTCTTCATCTAAATCATCAACGTGTCTCTTAGACCCCATCCCAACTAGGCTACTTAAGGAGGTCTTTCCTTTAGTTAACACTCATATATTAGATATGATCAGTATATCCTTATTAACAGGCTATGCACCACAGTCTTTTAAGGTAGCTGTAATTAAACCTCTACTACAAAAGCCCACCCTGGATCCAGAGGTGTTAGCCAACTATAGACCAATATCTAATCTTCCCTTTATGTCAAAGATCCTTGAGAAAGTAGTTGCAGACCAGCTGTGTGATTTTCTCCATGATAATAATTTATTTGAGGAATTTCAGTCAGGATTTAGAGTGCATCATAGCACTGAGACAGCACTAGTTAAAATTACAAATGACTTTCTGATTGCTTCAGATAAAGGACTTGTCTCTGTACTTGTTTTATTAGATCTTAGTGCGTCATTTGACACAATTGACCATCAAATTCTACTGCAGAGACTGGATCACTTAATTGGCCTAAAAGGTTCTGCACTGAGCTGGTTTAAATCTTATTTATCTGATCGTTTTCAGTTTGTTGACGTTCATAATGAATCATCCTTACATACCAAAGTTTATTTTGGAGTTCCGCAAGGTTCTGTGCTCGGACCAATCCTATTTACTCTATATATGCTTCCTTTAGGTAACATCATTAGAAATCACTCTATAAATTTCCATTGTTATGCGGATGATACTCAGTTGTATTTATTGATGACGCCAGAAGAAAGTAATCAATTAACTAAACTCCATAACTGCCTTAAAGACATAAAAACTTGGATGAGCACCAATTTCCTGATGTTAAATTCAGACAAAACTGAAGTTATTGTTCTTGGCCCCAAACAACTCAGAGACTCTTTATCTGATGACATAGTTTCTCTAGATGGCATTGCTCTGGCCTCAGCACTACCGTAAGAAACCTCGGAGTAATATTTGATCAAGATTTGTCTTTTAATTCTCATTTAAAACAAACCTCACGGACTGCATTTTTTCATCTGTGTAATATTGCGAAAATTAGGCCTATCCTGACCCAAAAAGATGCAGAAAAATTGGTCCATGCTTTTGTTACCTCTAGGCTGGATTACTGTAACTCTCTATTATCAGGTAGCTCTAGTAAGTCCTTAAAAACTCTCCAGCTAATTCAGAATGCAGCAGCACGTGTACTAACAGGAACTAAGAAACGAGATCATATTTCTCCTGTTTTAGCTTCTCTGCACTGGCTCCCTGTAAAGTCCAGAATTGAATTTAAAATCCTACTGTTAACTTATAAAGCTCTAAATGGTCAAGCTCCGTCATATCTTAGAGAGCTCATACTGCCATATTATCCCACCAGAACACTGCGCTCTGAGAACGCAGGGTTACTCGTGGTCCCTAAAGTCTCCAAAAGTAGATCAGGAGCCAGAGCCTTCAGCTATCAGGCTCCTCTCCTGTGGAATCATCTTCCTGTTACGGTCCGGGAGGCAGACACCATCTCCACATTTAAGACTAGACTTAAAACTTTCCTCTTTGATAAAGCTTATAGTTAGGGCTGGCTCAGGCTTGCCCTGTACCAGCCCCTAGTTAGGCTGACTTAGGCCTAGTCTGCCGGAGGACCCCCCTATAATACACCGGGCACCTTCTCTCCTTCTCTCTCTCTCTCTCTCTCTCTCTCTCTCTCTCTCTCTCTCTCTCTCGTATTCTATTACTGCATCTTGCTAACTCGGCCATTCTGGATGTCACTAACACGGCTTCTTCTCCGGAGCCTTTGTGCGCCACTGTCTCTAAGGTTAACTCGTATTGCAGCGGTGCCTGGACAGCGTGACGTGTGTGATTGTGCTGCTGCTGTGGTCCTGCCAGATGCCTCCTGCTGCTGCCATCATTAGTCATTAGTCATACTTCTACTGTTATTATATACATATGACTATTGTCACACATGTATACTGCCAGATATTAATACATACTTTCAACATATTGTACCACAGTAGCCAGAACTATAACTATAATATTATTACCTTCAATAATGTTGTTGTAAGCTACTGTCATTACCTGCATCTCTCTCTCTCTCTCTCTCTCTCTCTCTCTCTCTCTCTGTCTCATTGTGTCATGCGGATTACTGTTAATTTATTATGCTGATCTGTTCTGTATGACATCTATTGCACATCTGTCCGTCCTGGAAGAGGGATCCCTCCTCAGTTGCTCTTTCTGAGGTTTCTACCGTTTTTTTTTCCCCGTTAAAGGGTTTTTTTGGGGGAGTTTTTCCTTATCCGCTGCGAGAGTCATAAGGACAGAGGAATGTCGTATGCTGTAAAGCCCTGTGAGGCAAATTGTGATTTGTGATATTGGGCTTTATAAATAAAATTGATTGATTGATTGATTGATTGACCTCCTCCATCACCATCTGGTACGCTGCTGCCACTGCCAAGGACAAAAGCAGACTGCAGCGTATCATTCGCTCCGCAGAGAAGGTGATTGGCTGCAATCTGTCCTCCCTCCAGGACTTTTACGTCTCCAGGACTCTGAGGCGTGCAGGAAAGATTGTGGCTGATCCCTCCCACCTTGGACACAAACTCTTTGAGACTTTTTCCCTCTGGCAGGAGACTGCAGTCCATCAGGACCAAAACCTCACGCCACAAACAGTTTCTTTCCATCTGCAGCTGTCCTCACCAACAGCAAGACCAGAGACCCCCCAACCCGTATACCTTAGGGGTTTACGCCTATTTTCCCTTTCGGAACGTCTTAACTCGGGGCTGTGGGCTTCTCAAGCACCAGATTAAAGGGGAGTGCAAAACCCAAAACTGGAAAACCATTACTGGTTTCTCTTGCCTCAGGCTCCTTGGTCTCAACTGTTTTGGGGGTTAAACAGGGGAGGCAAGGTAAGTTATTGCGATGGAGGACACGTTTTTGCTGTTTTTGCCTTCAGGTCTGACTCTGTACACTGGGCGATCTGGATAGGGCCTGGCTACCAACACGTGGGGCTGGTTCTCCCACCTGTCACTCAGTTTTCCTTTTCCCTGTCTTCTCTGGTCTAAAACCAGTACACGTTCCCCTGGCAGCAGTGGTGCATCCTGAGCTGTCCTGTCATATATTCTCTTGTTCTTCTCTGCTACTTTACTTAGATGAGCTGTTGCCTTATTGTAAGCATACCTTAGCTGTCTATGGTGTTGGCCAACCCACTCAGTTGTGGTAGCGGTGGCCTCTGAGCCTACTGCTCCAGTTAACATGTCTATAGAGGTCCTAAGGTGGTGGCCAAACATCAGGAAGGCAGAGGCATTATTGTTGGAGCTGTGGATGGTATTACTGTAGGACTGAAGTAGCCCCGGCAAATACCCCATCCAGTTACTATGCTGCTCTACCTCTAATGTCCCTAGTAGGTTCAAGAGTGTCTGATTGAATCTTTCGCAAGCTCCATTGCCCTGTGGGTGATAAGGGGTGGTGCGAGTTTTGCGACAATCATACACTTGGCACAGTTCTTCGCCCTTTTTCTTGTCTCTGGTCAGGTGCTGAAACTCCCCCCAATCACGAGGCTGCCCAGCCCGTGTCCTTCCGGGTCAAGCCAAACCCCACGAAAGCTCAAGGAAATTGCAACACTGAACAGCGCCCCCACATACAAGGCTCAGACACGCATTGACACACAGTCACCCTGTGACAGCTGTAAATAGTACCACTGCATTCCTCATTGGGTTGGGCTCTAAAATAGATACATACACATTAACATATGTGGCCTGCATACAACTGATTCTGTAATTCAGGAAAATATGTGTGACTCTGCTAATATTTGGTTTTACTATTATTTCGTTCCCTGAATGCCAGATGCATGTAGTTAGGTAGTTTTCTAGCTGCTGTAAATAGTACCACTGCATTCATCATCCTTGAAAATGTGGGATTAGCCACCAGAATCAAGATCCTAGGTGGTCTAGAACCTAAGCTACCGGTAAAATAACAACTGGTGGAGGCCATTTGTGCCATAGGACAAATAAGCCATGGCCGTATAGCCAAAAATCTTCCTTAGGCCATGCTCTAACAGGGTTCCAAAGCTCATGTTTTTATCAACAAAAGCACAATTCTGTCAAATATTCAGATTTTATTAACATATCTGCTGGACTATCTCACCAAAACAGTAGATGAATCTTTGATTTCTCAGCCTTTTCAAGAGCCTCAGGGACATCAACCTCTCCCCCTAAAAAGGGACACTTTTATGAGGGAGATCAAATGAATCTGTAATCTGTTTCTCACATTATAGTAGTGATTTCGGCACACCACTCCCCACAATCATCTCATCCTTCTGACTTTCAGTTTGACTACTTTTCAAAATCCCAGTGGTGCTATATCTACAAACTTACCTATTGGGACAGCAAAGGCAATGTAAACTGTCCATGTGATGTAATAGGAGCTAAATAAATCCAAATGTCAGCACTCACAAATATCATATATATCAGTCTTTTAATAACGCACAGCAGTATCACAAACGGACGCTTTTCAGCACTTGGCTTTCCTCAGCGTTAATGCACAAAGTGGGTATAACCCACATATCTAACAGACAGGACCTTGCTGAATCACTCCAGCTGGCATGAATCAGTCAATCAACCAATCGGATCCAGAGATCCACAGAGCAAGATGTAAAGACAATACAAAGAGTGACCAATAGGTATGCTGAGCCTACAATCCAATTAAATTAAAATTAAAATAATCAGATGACTATCCTTAGTACGTCAAAAACTACCTCAACAGTGACTGATCAAAAAAACTTGAACAGATCAAGTATAAATACATATATAAACATCCAGATAAATAATGACATGAAAAAAGTGTAATCACTCTAAAGGTAAATCCTATATAATGGCTATATCAGCCAAACAAGCAATAATCACAATACAATGATCAAACAATGCCAATAAACAATTAAATAAGTATCCTTGAATTACAAGACCCAAAAGGGACAGAAAAAGATAAAAAAGATGAGTCACCTATCCACAAGACCGAATGGGTTCCAAGTTGAAAATATTAAATCATGCCAGATGACAAACATGTGCACATGCTGATACCCAGCTATGGAATAATACAGGAAACAAACATCTTTCTTTCAAAGTCCAGTGTCATGTAAGACAGTAGCCAGACTAGTATCTAATCTACCTCATCAAGACATAATGAGTAATAGGTCTAAAGTACAAAAAATATAAAAAATGTACAAAAATGTAAATGGATCACCTGCAATGTGCCACTGGAGACTGTGGGCCTGGCTCAAATAACCCAAAATACAACAGGATAATTATGTGGCTAGTAAGCAGGATGTCATTCTATGAATAATCCAGTTGGAACAAGGCTGGTCAAACTACATACTAACAAAAACTGATGTATGCATGTAATGCTGTCAGCTAATGATACACAGGACATCCACAGAATAAATTACGTTCGCAATATCCTAGATCAAAACATATTCATAAAAAATCACATTCATAAAAAACAAGAAAGTACCAGTTCTTCATTTAAGCCTCTGGGATGCTCAGTCTGCAAGTGATGTATCCAATAAGCTTCTCTCTGGAGAAGTTTCTTCTGTCTATCCCCTCCTCTCAAAAGTGGTTTAACCAGCTCAATCCCCATAAAGCGTAAACTACAAACTCCATGGCCAGCCAAATTAAAGTGCCTGGCAACTGGAGATCTCTCATCCCCATTTCTGATGCAACTCTTATGTTCAGAAATCCTAATTTTCAGTTCTCTTTTCGTTTTGCCCACATAGTATAAACCGCATGGACATTTCAACAGGTAAACTACATGTGTGGACCGACATGTGATTCTATCCCTGATCCTCATTTTATTGCCTGTGTGAGGGTGTGTGAACTGGTCTCCTTTAATCATAGCGTTGCAGCTTATACAATTCAAACACGGGAAATTACCCGGGGAAGGAGAACTTAAAAAATGTTTAGGTTTAACATATAGATCTGTTTTAACGAGTCTGTCACTCAAATTATGAGGTCGCTTCGTAGCAAATATAGGATGGTTCACAAACTCATGGCCCACAACGGGATCACTAGACAAAATATGCCAATGTTTTCTGACAATATGTTTAACTGGCTGAGAGATCGGAGAAAATGTTGTTGATAAAATAAGGGGCTGCTTTTTGGGAGGAGGGGGATTAGAAACCAATAAACTGTCCCTATCTTTTCCTCGAACACTAGACAGACATGAATTCAACAGACTCTGATCATACCCTTTCTCTCGAAAACGGGCGCACATGATATCAGCCTATTTCTTAAACTCCTCCTCAGCGCTGCAAATTCTCTTTATTCTTAACAACTGACTATAAGGCAAACTTTTCTTTAGGCTATGAGGATGATAGCTCGAGAAATGCAAATAATTATTCCAATCAGTTTTTTTCGAAAGACAGTCGTCTGTAACAGCTCAGATTTACTAACTTTCACATCCAAAAAGGCTACTGTTTCTCTGCTTGCCTCAAGTGTGAAAGAGATAGTGGGAACTCGAGATATGTTCTAAAACAGTTCTAGTTCTTCTGAAGTCCCGGTGAACACAAAAAATAAATCATCAATATATCTATACCAGCACTTAACAAGAGCAGAAAAATGATTGTTATTATATACATGGTCCTCTTCAAACTTCCCCATGAATAAGTTTGCATAATTTGGACTAAATGGACTGCCCATAGACACACCCTGTCTTTGTAAATAAAAAGTGTTTTCAAACCTGAAATAATTTTTTGTGAGGACAACTTCAGACAGCTTTAACAATAACTCAGTGGATGGTATTTGTCGTACTGTTGAATCTAAATAATACTGCAGAGCCTCCATTCCCTCTTTATGGGGCACATTTGTATATAAGCTCGCAATATCCATAGTGCAAAGCCAATCAGAGTCAGTGATTCCACTCATAGATTTTAACTTTCTCAAAAAATCAGAAGTGTCCCGTATATAAGAAGGCAATTGAGTTACAAGAGATTTAATGTGAAAATCAACAAATTGAGAAATAGGCTCAGTCAGGGACCCAATCCCAGATACAATAGGCCGCCCTGGAATGGGTTCCTGACAACTTTTGTGTATCTTAGGTAAAGTATAAAAAATAGGACGTATAGGATGATCTTGCATCAAAAATTTGTATTCATCCTGTGATATGGACCCATTAGTTACTGCCAAATCAAGAATATTTTTAATTTCACCAGAAAACTTTGATGTGGGATCATAACTCAAGGGTGTGTAGAAATCTGCATTGCTTAATTGAGTCATAATTTCAGTACAATAGGAATCTTTGTTTTGCAATACTATAGCGCCCCCTTTGTCAGCCTTACGTATCACAATAGACTCATCTTCAGAAAGGTCAGTTCTTTTGCTTTTGTGAATTGCTTGGGGCGGTGCTCCTCTTTACGCACAGCAGTATGTCTTTTGAGGAGATCGACAAGTTTACTGAAGCCAGGGCCTCCACCTTCATGTTCTCAGACACGGACAGTGAGAGGATACTTTTTCCTCACAAAGTGTCCCAAGACATCTTGGACTCATCGGACTCATTATCCCAACGCCTAGAGCACTTGAAAAAGAAAGAGACTCGCTATATGCTGCATGGCTTAACTTTATCCCAGTACTGGAGAAACAAAAGAATTCCAAGGGGACTCAGAATTAATAAGGCACCTACGCTGGGCAGCAACGACCCAGCTTTCTGCAAGAAATGGTGTGAAGTCTTAAATAAGTGCTCAATGGATCTAATATTGTTGGTGATTGAGCATACGCAGGAAGAGCTATCTAAAACCCGACAAGAAATCTCGGGGTTATTATGTCTTGATGAGGTAGATTAGATACTAGTCTGGCTACTGTCTTACATGACACTGGACTTTGAAAGAAAGATGTTTGTTTCCTGTATTATTCCATAGCTGGGTATCAGCATGTGCACATGTTTGTCATCTGGCATGATTTAATATGTTCAACTTGGAACCCATTCGGTCTTGTGGATAGGTGACTCGTCTTTTTTATCTTTTTCTGTCCCTTTTGGGTCTTGTAATTCAAGGATACTTATTTAATTGTTTATTGGCATTGTTTGATCATTGTATTGTGATTATTGCTTGTTTGGCTGATATAGCCATTATATAGGATTTACCTTTAGAGTGATTACACTTTTTTCATGTCATTATTTATCTGGATGTTTATATATGTATTTATACTTGATCTGTTCAAGTTTTTTTGATCAGTCACTGTTGAGGTAGTTTTTGACGTACTAAGGATAGTCATCTGATTATTTTAATTTTAATTTAATTGGATTGTAGGCTCAGCATACCTATTGGTCACTCTTTGTATTGTCTTTACATCTTGCTCTGTGGATCTCTGGATCCGATTGGTTGATTGACTGATTCATGCCAGCTGGAGTGATTCAGCAAGGTCCTGTCTGTTAGATATGTGGGTTGTACCCACTTTGTGCATTAACGCTGAGGAAAGCCAAGTGCTGAAACGCGTCCGTTTGTGATACTGCTGTGCGTTATTAAAAGACTGATATATATGATATTTGTGAGTGCTGACATTTGGATTTATTTAGTTTGTGAATTTTGGGTCGGCACCCTGTGATTTTTCAAACGGTGAGTCGAGCACGTCAATTCTTTTGCTTTTATGTAATAGGAGCTGTCATCTGTTGTGATATCCACAGCTGAACCTAACGTTTTTTCCAAACAATGCTCCAGGGACAACAAATCCATTTCGAGAACAAGGACATCTTCCTGTCCTTCATCAGTACCTTCTTCATCATCACAGTCTGTCTGTGAATTACAAAGACTTGTCTCTGACATGTTGGCCGCTGAGTCTGATTCCACTGTAACATTTTCCATGAAAAATGCAGTGAATGAAAAAGGACACAACACACACTGAGAGGCGTGTCCGGTCTGCCCACGGGGACATCGTCCTGGAGATCCCTCAGGCCCAGAGGACTGGGAGGCTCTGCACCATGTGAAGAGTCTACCCTGGTCTGTCTAGGTTGGGGTGGTCTGTGTGGCGGCATTCCCTGTGGCCATAGGCTGTGATGCCTCTCAGTGTGGATGGCTTCCTATAGGTGGCTCTTTCCTCACCTGGTTCCTCAGTGCCCAGCCATGTTATTGACTATTGACTGTGTGTGTGTGTGTGTGTGTGTGTTTGTGTTTATATGTGGGATTGGGAGGGTCGGGTTTTCAATATGTATGTATTATTTGTTTGTTTTTATTCTGTGAAGCACTTTGTGCTGCATTTTTAATGTATGAAAAGTGCTATAGAAATAAAGTTTGATTTGATTTGATTTGATCAGAAAATTATGATGGAAATGCCAAAATTTGAATTAAAATCCCTTGATTCGCGCAAACTAAAATACGCTCGCTTTAGCCGGGTTTTGGTTGATTTGATTTGAAAAAATCTTGATTCGCAAAACGGGGGATGGAAACAGTTATGTTCGAATTAAGTCTGACGTAGCACACCTCTCTCCATGGTGATATCCACACTCCGGGTCGGGAAGGCGGTAATGCATTTACAAGCTGGTTGCCAACCACCAGAAAACGTAGACGAAGAAGAATGCGAGACTTGCTTTTTTTCCGGTTCTGCGGAAAACTTGCGCGAGTTCATAGTTTTCACCAAAGTCTGTACATTTAATGGAAACACACAGGATTCGTATTTCTTTTAATGCACATTTCCCAGTGATTCGAATCACTTTTGGATGGAAACATAGCTAGTAATCCGTATGACAAAATGATACATAAGAGAGACAGAGAGAGAGAGAGAGATGCAGGACAGACAGTAATGATAATTGACCTATGGCTAAGACACGCCCCCCTCCACTCCAACTATCAACATTCAGTGACCGACGCTATGGGTGGTGTCACAGTACACAGCATTTCGCAGGAGGCAAGTGATGATTTTTGGGGACATAACGATCAGATGTCATTGAGAAGTAACCAAAAGGGCCTAAACTACGTATTGGAGGGATATATTCATCATTTTTATGTTGACAAGGTCGATGAAAAGCTTAAATTACAAGCCAAAATTTACAGGTCACAGTGTACGCTTGTGAACCGCATCTCGTTGCCGTCGCCATCAAAGACAACAAGTTAAAGTGCCACTGAAGTTAGGGTTTTTGGCTCAGAATATGAGAAAAGGATAACAGCCTTTTTACCATCTTTACCAAGAGTGTCTCTCCATTAGTTTGGTGCTACAGTATTTACACTGAATCATTCAGCATAACGTTTGCCAACCTTTGTTATCTCTGCGATTACAGATAAATTAATGAAGCTAAGCTCCAGACATTAACGTTAGCTTAACTAGAGCCCTTTGGACAACAGCTAACAATGATGTACGATCACCAAAGTACAAAACTAGAACAAAATAGGCTAATGAACTCCCAGCAAACAAGGTGACATGATGGACAACACAGCTAGGAGCTAACTTTAGCTAACGTTAGCTAGAGATGTTAAAGATAACTTTATATTTCTTTCCAGCAAAGTGACAATATGTTGCCTCAAACACAATGTTGACTTACCTTAAAACAGATGCAGACATCATTGCTAATCTTATTCACGTTGAGTTGATGTTGTGGTCTAACGTTACCACACAACTTTATCCAAAGGAGACACTTTTCTCATTTGAGATGTGGTTTAAAGTGTAAAAAATACACCGCGTCGCCCAGCCTCTCAGGATACCTTGTGTCGGAGTTGCATGTACCCCATGCACACCAATTGACCATTTTTAAACTTCAAATCTCCAAAAAAGCTCATAAAACCGAACAAAACTGACTTTCTGTAATGCATTTCAATGAATGTCCAGACAGAGAATGTCCGAGTGTATGAGAATGGCTATACGCACTGTGATTGGCTCATCGCGTTTGAGGGCGGGACTTAGCCATAGGTCAATAGCTTACAACAACAATAATTTAAGTAATAATATTATAATTATAATTCTGGCTATTGTTGTACAATATGTTGTAGGTATATATTGATATATCCATATGTATGTGACAATAATCATATGTGTATAATGACAGTAGAGTTATGACTAATGATAACAGCAGTAGGAGGCATCTGGCAGGACCACGGCAGCAGCACAACCTCATGCGCACACCATCCAGGCACCACTGTGCTATGAACCTGCAAGACAGTGGAGCACAAAGGTTCCGGAGAAGAAGCTGAGTTAGTGACATGCAGTAGAGCCGAGTTAGTGACATGCAGTAAAAGGACATGAGTGTTAGCAAAGGAGAGAGAGAGAAGGAGAGAAGGTGCTCGGTGTATTATAGGAGGTCCCCTGGCAGACTAGGCCTATGTCGGCCTAACTAGTGAGAGATGTCTGGAATATTTTCTGATGGAAATTAAGTTTTTTGTTTTGTTTTGTTTTGTTTTGTTTTGCTTTGTTTTTTAATGAGATTTTTCTTCAGTTACAGGAAGAATTGGGTTTACCCAAAAAGGGACTGTTTGGTTTTTATGAGAGGGGAGGGGGTGGTGAAAAATGGGGGAGACATGTTTAATAATTTTTTAAGCGCTAGAGAGGGATTAATGGTGTTTTTTTTTGTTGTTTTTTTTGGCTTAGGGGAGGGGCATACAACTCTAAATGGTTGTATTTTGCATTTAATTTACCACCAATTTCAAAAGAAAATGCAGGTTTGGAAGGTAAGTTGTTTTTTGTTTTTTTTTAATTGACAAAATTGCACTTTTTATCAAGGCCAGAAACTGTAAAAATAGAAATTATCATTTATTTTTCAAATTTCCAGTGGTCCTTGGACACATGATGGGACAAACACTTCCTTCAGAAAAAAAAAAACCTCATAACCAACTCTGAGTTTTAAATAGTGATATTTAGTCAAACTCTACGGAAGACGAGAACAGCCATGTTTTTGTTTTTTTTGTGCACTGTTATCTCGTGATAACGACTTCTAATCTTTGTTATATCGAGATAACAAAATATTAAGTCGTTATCACGAGATAACAGTGCACAAAAAAATAAAAAATACATGGCCGTTCTCGTCTTCCGTAAAACTCACTTTATTCTACATGTCTCATTTAAAATTTGGCCCCAAATAAACCATTTACACAAACTAACCAGCATGTATGAAAAAAGTGAAAAACCAAGGGTTTTTTCCAACCCCCTCCTCTGACAAGTAAAGAACAGGCTCTTAGCATCACAATTTCATCCTGCTAACCTCAGCTAGCTAGGGTAAGATATATATATATATATGTGTATATATATATATATATATATATATGTGTGTGTGTGTGTGTGTGTGTGTTTTTAATGAAATACGTTGGCTCATAACTGACTCACATCTTCCAGAAACATCATATCCACTTCCACTGCTACGCGGATGACACCCAGCTCCATATTTCCACCAAACCCGACTCCACTCTCCCACCTTCCTCCCTCACTGACTGCCTCCTTGAAATAAAATCCTGGTTTTCATCCAACTTCCTCAAATTAAACAGCGACAAAGCAGAAATTCTACTCATTGGCACTAAAACCACTCTATCCAAATCCCCCAGTTTCACATTATCTATTGACAACTCTTCCATTTCTCCTTCCCCACAGGTCAAGAGTCTGGGTGTCATCCTCGACAGTACACTTTCTTACACTTCTCATATCAACCACATAGCCCGGTCAGCTTACTTCCATCTCCGCAACATCAACCGCCTCCACCCCTCTCTCACACCTCACACAGCTGCCATTCTGGTCCACAGTCTCGTCACCTCCCGGCTTGACTACTGCAACTCCCTCCTGTTCGGTCTTCCACAAAAAAACTCTCCATAATCTACAACTGGTACAGAATTCAGCAGCTTGTATCATCACAAGGACCCCATACACTCACCACATCACACCTGTCCTGCAGCAGCTCCACTGGCTCCCCATCATACACTGTATCCAATACAAGATTTTACTGCTCACCTTCAAGGCCATTCACAACCTCGCCCCTCCATACCTGTCTGACCTCCTCCACATTGCCACACCCGCACACACGCTCAGATCCTCTTCCTCCATCCACCTCTCCGTTCCCCCCGCCCACCTGGCTACCATGGGGAGCAGAGCATTCAGATGCTCTGGAATTCACTCCCCCCTGACCTTCGCAACGCCACATCTGTCAATCTGTTCAAATCCAAACTCAAAACACATCTGTTCAGACTTGCCCATTCCATCTGATCAAATGCACTATGTTCTTACACTGTCTTACTGTCTTCCCCTCTATTTTAATGTATTTGTATGATGTTTTGTATGCTGTGTTTCTTGTTTGATGTATGCTTTTTTATCTTTGTTGTAAGGCGACCTTGAGTGGCTTGAAAGGCGCCCTAACAAATCAAATGCGTTATTATTATTATTATTATTACAGCTGCAAACTCATTTAACCTCATAAAGATAATGTTTTATCGTGGTTAAGTCCTGAACTGTCACACACAATGGCGGAGGTGTGGGGTGGCAGGGGGTGGCCGTGGCCACCTCACGCTGAATCCTGGCCACCCTATTGGCCACCCTGGCCTGACCCCAACCACCGCATCACAGCCGTCGCTCGTTTCCCAGTGTGTGGAACCTTTCCTGCACTGCGACCAGACAAAGATGGTACCACCATAAAACAAAAAGAAGAGAAGACAAAGACGGTGGATAACATGGGATTAATTGCCATATTCATGCGTGTTTGTTGTCCTCGTCTCTCTCCACCAAAGAGACTGAACGACAAGAGCGTTCACTGCCATGCATCGTCTGGCAGCCAGGTGAGTTGGTTCAGTAGCGTAATGAACGGAGGGAAAGCTCATGTCATCAAGTGTCTTTGTCTCTGTGGGGGAGGCGGGGCTATGGGCTACACACACAGGCACAGTGCGATCTTCCTGAGGGGGAGACGTATGGGGTGCCAAATGTAAAAACTTTATTACAGTTTTCAAACTGATATATTTTCAATATTTAGTTCATTTTCTTCACATTTAGCTCATTTTATTAAATCTAAATCTAAATGTTAAATGTTAAACCTAAATGTTAAATCTAAATCTAAATGTTAAATCTAAATCTAAATAATAAATCTAAATCTAAATGCTAAATCTAAATCTAAATAATAAATCTAAATCTAAATCTAAATGTTAAATCTAAATCTAAATAATAAATCTTAATCTAAATGTTAAATCTAAATCTAAATGTTAAATGTTATATCTAAATGTTAAATCTAAATCTAAATCTAAATGTCTCGCCGAGTGTAAAGCTAAATATTTAGAAAATCTGCAAATATCCTACGTCCCTTAAAGGCAACGGGCGCACAACCACGTCCACACCGCTGATCAGGGATCAGTAGGTGAAAGAGGGCCGCAGGGATAATCGAGACTCAAGCATGGCCGTTTCCCTGCAAGTAGAGGATATTGAACGGGCGGTTTTGGCGGGTGTGCGGGCTGCACTTAAAGGGGCAGTTCAACCGGTACCGTCCCCATCATTAACGGTAAGTCAAGTTTTAATATTAGCATTAACTCATTTATTCATCGCTAAGATACCTTGCTAACGTGACTCGGATGCTACCTAGCAAACAGTCAGCTAGCTTTTGCGTGCATGACGATCATTACTGTTGCCTTAGATTTTTTATTTGGCCGACATGTTGGCGGGTAAGCAGCGTCACACAACTAAATATTTAGATTAAAATGATTTGCAGATCTCTGGGTTGAGTCACTGTCGATTTTTCAATTTCAATTTTCAATTTTATTTCTAAAGCCCAATATCACAAATCACAATTTGCCTCACAGGGCTTTACAGCATACGACATCCCTCTGTCCTTATGACCCTCACAGCTGATAAGGAAAAACTCCCCAAAAAAAACCCTTTAACGGGGGAAAAAAACGGTAGAAACCTCAGGAAGAGCAACTGAGGAGGGATCCCTCTTCCAGGACGGACAGACGTGCAATAGATGTCGTACAGAACAGATCAGCATAATAAATTAACAGTAATCCGCATGACACAATGAGACAGAGAGAGAGACAGAGAGAGAGATGCAGGTAATAACAGTAGCTTACAACAACATTATTGAAAGTAATAATATTATAGTTATAGTTCTGGCTACTGTGGTACAATATATTGAAAGTATGTATTAATATCTGGCAGTATACATGTGTGACAATAGTCACATGTGTATAATAACAGTAGAAGTATGACTAATGACTAATGATGGCAGCAGCAGCAGGAGGCATCAGGCAGGACCACGGCAGCAGCACAACCACACACGTCATGCTGTCCAGGCACCGCTGCGATATGAGTTAATCTGAGAGACAGTGGAGCACAAAGGCTCCTGAGAAGAAGCCGAGTTAGTGACATCCAGAATGGCCGAGTTAGCAAGATGCAGTAATAGAATACGAGAGAGAGAGAGAAGGAGAGAAGGTGCCCGGTGTATTATGGGGGGGGGGGTCCTCCGGCAGACTAGGCCTAAGTCAGCCTAACTAGGGGCTGGTACAGGGCAAGCCTGAGCCTATAAGCTTTATCAAAGAGGAAAGTCTTAAGTCTAGTCTTAAATGTGGAGACGGTGTCTGCCTCCCGGACCGTAACAGGAAGATGATTCCACAGGAGAGGAGCCTGATAGCTGAAGGCTCTGGCTCCTGATCTACTTTTGGAGACTTTAGGGACCACAAGTAACCCTGCGTTCTCAGAGCGCAGTGTTCTGGTGGGATAATATGGAACTATGAGCTCACTAAGATATGACGGAGCTTGACCATTTAGAGCTTTATAAGTTAACAGTAGGATTTTAAATTCAATTCTGGATTTTACAGGGAGCCAGTGCAGAGAAGCTAAAACAGGAGAAATATGATCTCGTTTCTTAGTTCCTGTTAGTACACATGCTGCTGCATTCTGAATTAGCTGGAGAGTTTTTAAGGACTTACTAGAGCTACCTGATAATAGAGAGTTACAGTAATCCAGCCTAGAGGTAACAAAAGCGTGGACCAATTTTTCTGCATCTTTTTGGGTCAGGATAGGCCTAATTTTCGCAATATTACGCAGATGAAAAAATGCAGCCCGTGAGGTTTGTTTTAAATGAGAATTAAAAGACAAATCTTGATCAAATATTACTCCAAGGTTTCTTACGGTAGTGCTAGAGCAATGCCATCTAGAGAAACTATGTCATCAGATAAAGAGTCTCTGAGTTGTTTGGGGCCAAGAACAATAACTTCAGTTTTGTCTGAATTTAACATCAGGAAATTGGTGCTCATCCAAGTTTTTATGTCTTTAAGGCAGTTATGGAGTTTAGTTAATTGATTACTTTCTTCTGGCATCATCAATAAATACAACTGAGTATCATCCACATAACAATGGAAATTTATAGAGTGATTTCTAATGATGTTACCTAAAGGAAGCATATATAGAGTAAATAGGATTGGTCCGAGCACAGAACCTTGCGGAACTCCGAAACAAACTTTGGTACGTAAGGATGATTCATTATGAACATCAACAAACTGAAAACGATCAGATAAATAAGATTTAAACCATCTTAGTGCAGAACCTTTTACGCCAATTAAGTGATCCAGTCTCTGCAGTAGAATTTGATGGTCAATTGTGTCAAACGCCGCACTAAGATCTAATAAAACAAGTACAGAGACAAGTCCTTTGTCTGAAGCAATCAGAAGGTCATTTGTAATTTTAACTAGTGCTGTCTCAGTGCTATGATGCACTCTAAATCCTGACTGAAATTCCTCAAATAAATTATTATCATGGAGAAAATCACACAGCTGGTCTGCAACTACTTTCTCAAGGATCTTTGACATAAAGGGAAGATTAGATATTGGTCTATAGTTGGCTAACACCTCTGGATCCAGGGTGGGCTTTTTTAGTAGAGGTTTAATTACAGCTACCTTAAAAGACTGTGGTACATAGCCTGTTAATAAGGATATATTGATCATATCTAATATATGAGTGTTAACTAAAGGTAAGACCTCCTTAAGTAGCCTAGTTGGGATGGGGTCTAAGAGACACGCTGATGATTTAGATGAAGAAATCACTGCTGTCAATTCTTGAAGAGAAATTGGGGAGAAGCAATCTAAATATATATTAGATTCTACAGCTGTGTTTGAGGTTAGATAGGTACTATCTGAGGACAGGAGGTCATGAATTTTGCCTCTAATAGTTAGAATTTTGTCATTAAAAAAGCTCATAAAATCATTACTGCTAAGGGCTAAAGGAATACAAGGCTCAATAGAGCTTTGACTCTCAGTCAGCCTGGCTACAGTGCTGAAAAAAAAACCTGGGGTTGTTCTTGTTTTCTTCTATTAATGCTGAGTAATAGTTTGCTCTGGCATTGCGGAGGCCCCTCTTATAATTTTTGAGACTGTCTGTCCAGATTAAACGAGATTCTTCCAGTTTGGTCAATTGCCAATTCCTTTCAAATTTTCGTGATATTTGTTTTAACTTACCGGTTTGAGAGTTATACCAAGGAGCGAACTTTCTTTGCTTTTTTAACTTCTTTTTAAGAGGAGCTACAGAGTCAAGTGTTGCTCGCAGTGAGCCTACAGCGCTATCGACAAAATGATCAAAGTCGGTACAGGAAACCTCTGTTACTGAGGGACTTGGTATTGAATTTAACGACGGAGTAATCTTTTCCTTAAATTTTGCGACAGCACTATCTGATAAACATCTAGTATAGTAACTGTTGCTGAGTGGCGTGTAATCGGGTAAAAAGAAATCAAAAGTAATCAGATAATGATCCGATAGCGAGGGATTCTGTGGAAAGACTTTTAGGTTATCAATTTCAATTCCATACGTCAGAACTAGATCGAGGGTATGGTTAAAACAATGAGTGGGTTCATGTACACCCTGACAGAAGCCAATGGAGTCTAATAATGAGATAAACGCGGTAGCCAGGGAGTCACTATCAACGTCGACATGAATGTTAAAATCGCCTACAATAATAACTTTATCTGATTTAAGAACTAAACTGGATAAAAACTCTGAGAATTCAGATACAAATTCAGAATACGGGCCAGGAGCACGGTACACTATAACAAATAAAAGTGGCTGCGAGGTTTTCCAGGTTGGATGTAAAAGACTAAGAACGAGGCTTTCAAATGAATTATAATCTAGTTTAGGTTTAGGGCTGATTTTTACGGCATGTAAAACGTAGGCATGCAAAATAAGACAACTGCTCATCAGCATGCGTGGGAAAAGTTAGTGTTGAGTCCTGCTGGTAACAAAACCAAGTGCTCTATGGAGCCTATGTTCTGGCTCACTGTTAGCTTGATCGCCTTAGCTGACATTTAATATTGTAGTGTTAAAATTATCAGTATGGGATGTTGTTTCAGGTCACCGCACCACACAGTAACCCACAGGCACTTCCAGCGGCGCCCACCAGCACGTCCAGCTTTGCCACCACGGTCGCATCAGTGAGATCAGTAAGTGAAGTTGAGAAATGTTAGCTAGAAAAAGTTATTGTTACTCGTAATTGTCCATGAAACACATACACTGAGCTTAATGTCAACAAATTCTGCTGGAGCCATACATTTCCTTTCATCACATCAGTTTTTCCAGGTGTAAGGGGCACATTTGAAAATGCAGTTGTTGAAATGTCATCTTCTAATTTCATCTTTTTATTTTACATTGCCTTCAAATTGTTCTACAAGTGTACTGCCCAATAGAATACTGCCTCTCCCCTACACACACACACACACACACACACACAAGTAAATGATATTGCCAATAAGATGCGAAGATGCGGATTGACAACATAGGACAAGTTGGAATCACAACAGATACATTGAGCGCAGTTCAGGAGGGGAGTCGAAACTTTTAGCACTGATAAAATCTATTCTGGCTGACACAGAGTTCAACATAGGTCATAGTTGGTTTGTGTAAATTGTGTGCTAGTAGTGTGAAATGTACTTTAACATCCATGAAATTCATGAGACCTTTCAAAAATATTAAAGCTTTACATCAAATACTTTCTAAGTTATGTATTTTTTTTATTTTGGCACTCTGAGGTAATTTTTGTCATTCTGTGTACGTGTAATCTAAGCCTCACCTATCGCTCATTTTTGGAATAAATTGGACTTGGACTGAATATCCAAGAGACCCTAAGGATACTTGACAACACGAATTCATTTAAATAGTTAGTTTTTTTTGTTTGTTTTTTCTTTCATAGAAGTTTTAACATCAGATTTTCCAAGAAAATCCTTGTCATCAACTGGGAAAAGTTCTGAATTCTGGTTGGTTGGCATGTAATGATCCTTAAGTGGCATCCATATAATTCTTACATTTTGTGTGTGAAAAATTGCTTCCGTAACACTATATGTCAGCCTAGAGGCCTGTCCTGTATATGCAGTTCGTTATAGCGTTACTTTTAACAGGATTGCTATGTGCCCCATTAAGGAAAATCTCTCGGTCTGCTTTTTTTATAGGCCCCCCTGCCATCCATCCCTCGACGTAATGGGGCCCGATCGTAGTACATCAATCGAAGGCATGTCAAAACATACACAAAGGAAATTGTACGTTTGCCTTTTTCACCAGAGGCATCTGTCTTCGTTATACCCAGAGGAGAAACTCGGACCAAGTTAGCGCAGAATGGCCTTGTTGGAAAAATTTCATTTTCCACAGAATCGTCTGAAGACCAACTGCGAGTTGAAACAACGGCTATCTTCAGAGGAGCATTTGGGTTATCAGAGCACCAGTTGTTACCATTCCAGTTTTTGAGCACTATCAAGGGGTGTAAAAAACTGATGATACCCAAGGTCTCATCTAATTTCCCTTGGGGCGGTAAAGAAGTTGCCTCTCTCTGCTCAAGCACATGTCTGTACATCATTGGCAAGAATGGAGGTTCCAGCACAGGTGAGGATGGGCCTGACCAGCTTACAGTTCTTTGTAGTGCACACATTTTAGACACTACATTTTCATTGACCTGGGGCCTGTTTCATTAATGTCTCAACTCTAGACTTGAATGAGCCTAAGAAAAAAATCTAGCCTGGTGTGGTTCCATAAAGCTCAATCCACGACTGCGAGTGCAAATGTGTCTTTTACCACAACAGTAACTGTAATTCTTTAAAAATATTTGTGGAATTAGTGTGAAGAACATCATCACCAATTACAACAGGTGACATTTGTGGTTATTTAGAACACATTCAAGCAGTTTACTTTGGCTTATGGCTTCAAATACATTATCTCAATGCATGCTGGGAAACTCCGCCTACCTACCCCAACAAGATAAAATACGTTTATCGTTGTGCTAATTTGTATTTTTCTTTATTAGAAATACAATTTAAGTTAATTTACTATAAACTTTATGTTTTTTTTCTTACTGATGTTGGTTAATAAAGTCAAGTAATATGTTTGCATGAAAGAGTCAGTGGCAAAATCATTGCTTTTCTGTCAGGTCAGTGTTACAGGAACTTTGGTCAAACAACATCTCCATTGACAATTGGTCTGCCAGGACCAGGCTAGTGTAGTTTTCCAGCATAAGTTGGAGCTTCAGCTTTTGAGCTTGAACTGAGCTGAGCTCACTTTATGGAAACAAGTCATTTGGAAAAGTCAGACTAATGAAATAAGCCTAGCTTGTTTGGTAATCTTGCCTTATAGAACAGGCCCCAGGGCAGCTACTCCATTACTGGACATGGGACAGGACACACTCATAGTACAGTGTGATCAATCACTGAATCATCCCCTACATCCTAGTCTACCACAAGATACTGCATGCTACCCATACTTAAAAGAATTTGTAATTTCTCTATCTGATAATGTGTCAAACTTAAAAGATTTCGCTTTCTAACTAACTGTTTAAACTGCTACTTTTACATACATATTTCACATCTTTCTTTTGTGCAGAACATGTTTGTGGAGCTATCTGATGACAGTGATTTTGAAAGCCCAGTTTTACAGCGAAGGAGAGGTAGGTTTTTGTTGTTGTTTTTTTGTTTTGTTCTCTTCCCCCATTTGAGCCAAAATCAACATAAATAACAACCTCTTGAGGTAAATTGCTAATCTGATTTTTTTTTTCTTTTTTTTTTTTAAGTCATAAATTGGTGACTTATTTCATGGTTGTTATTACTAAGTCTTGCTAAATAGATTTTCTTCATATAGTGACTCAGAGATATGTACCGTCTACAACCCAGCAGGACCACTGTGAGAAGCAACAGGGTGTTGAAACCAGTGCACCATCTGACGATGGAATGGATTTACACGCACAGCAACGGCCAAATGAAGCTACTACTAACTTTACAGATTTCATGTACTATTATATGTATTAAGGTTTATATATATATAGTAATGTTACATTTTACGCTGCTTCATTTTACAGAATATATATTTTATATCCTTTTATGTGGAATTTCTAGTCTTATTGATGCTGAGGAAGATGATGCTATTGAGGAGGCCATCAGACGCAGTCTTTCTGAAGAGCCTGTGCAGTCCTTCCAGGATTCAAGGTATATTTGCATAAGCTAAGATTATTTAACTAAAGTGAGAATTAAAGTCAAACTCCTGACTTGAACCAGCCTAACAAAATCAGTCCAGGCTAAAGCAGTCCATAAAGCTCAATCCATGAAGCTCATACAGCCTAACTAATTCAAAAGAGGTTCAGTTATTAAAGTCCAATTGCATGTGCATGCTTTTCAGAAGCAGCCAGTGAGGTAAAGTACAGAGCAAACCAATCCACCATGACAAACAGCAGTGTTAAAGAGCGAGCACTGATGTCCACAGACACAGCAGCACTTATTTTAGAAAACCTATGAGAATTTAATAATCTAATCAAAAATCATAATACTGCTGCCAAAAATAAAATCTGAGAGTCTATGCTGAGCAAACTAACTTAAAATGCAATCATGCACCTTGAACAACTCAGTATCTCAACCGGTGAAGTGAGTTCTTCACATACTGAGATTGACTTCTAGCCAGGGATGTGGGTTCTAGTCAACTCTGCAACCCTTCGCAAAGTAAGGAAAAAATTAGTCTGCAGGTGAAAATTTAAGTTTTTCAAAATGGTAATTTTGCCCACTGGCAATTAAAGTACTTATATAGCTGTACTATTTCTTTATTAATAATATTTGAAGAATATATTACCCTGTTTGTCAAAGGTTATTTTACCATTTCAATTCTTGTTAATTACAACTCGTGTTGAGGTCCTTTATTTAAAGGAATTTATTGAATTTATTAGAAATTATACACTAAACACATCGAAGTTAACTTTTTCTTCACAGTATTTTAAATGTATTAACCTATTCATTTTTTAAATGGTTTCCCATTGGTCAATTTGGTGCAAAATTGTCTTTCTCAAACACATTTTCTCAAAGCATGCTGGAAATTCCACCTATCTACCCCTAACACGCTACAATACATTTATCATTGTATAATTTATTTAATTCATCTAATAAAGTTTAATTTTTGACTGATGGTGGTTAACGAAGTCAATATGTCTGCATGTCAAAGAGTCAGTGGAAAAAGAATTGCTTCTCTGTCGTTCAGTATTACAGGAACTTGTTTTAAACAGCAACTCGAGCTTAGCCTGACAATTAGCCAGGCTAGTTTCAAAGCATAGGTTTCTGTAGTAACTGAGCTTGAACTATGTTGAGCCTGTTTTGTGGAACCAAATCTTCTGGAAAAAAGAGTCACACTAACAAAATAAGCCTGGTCTCTTTGGTGATCTTGCTTTATGGAACAGTGTGTGGTAATAGCTATGATTCTTTTTGTTTTTAAGGTTTGCAAAAACTTTGAGCAAAGAAGAAATTCAAGGAATAATAAAAGCACACAGTGAGAGGGTTGTCACAACAGCTTACAGATCGATCTACATCAGCCGAAGGAATGTGTGGCAAACTGCCCTCCGACAGTTTAGCAGACAAAGATTTGCTGAGAGCACAGATGTTTTGTACGACACCTCTGCTACTGTGGTGTTAAAAAAACTTTTTCCTAAATACTGGGTAAATTGCCCTCTTGAAGTTTGGGTAACATACATAACTAATTAGACCTTCATTTGTTGCCCTTAAAGGAATACTATCCAGGATTTGTAAGACAGACATTCAAAGGTGCAATAAGCGATTCAAGATGATTGAATCTTATTCCCAGTTTGTTAGATTCGGGTGCTTTGGGTTGGGAGAGCCACAAATGCAAAATGCTGGTAATTGATGACCTACAAAGTAGGATTGCTGTGGTGATAACATTTTCCTGCTGACTAATAAGCTTTTGACAAAACTGGTAATAATAAATAAAATGAGTGGACTTCGGGATGTATGCTTGTCACAGGAAATGTGCTGTGTTTAGTTAGGATAGCACTGTGTTCATCGTTAATGCTTTGACATTTGTTAACAGCTGATTAATTTTAATTATGTCATGGAATATGTTTTACAATGAATGAAACAAGAAGTTGTTTGATGAAGAGCCTTCAACCTCCTACTTCTTAGTGAGGTAACCAACTCCTTTTCCATCATTAACGTTATTAGGTTCCCTCTGAGTTAGCATCGGGGTTAAATCTGTGCTGAAGCTCTGCTGCCGGCCACACTGCTACACGCAGTAGATCCCTGTTGCAGTTTGTAACTGTAGCGTCCATCGTCCAACCAAATATTGATTTTGATAACAGTGAGCATGTTATTGGTGTATGCCTGACAATCATGCAAACCCTTTACAAATCTCATATGATTGAGATTGGATTTTTCTTTTGTTTTCTTTCTTTTTTTCCCCCACCTTTTTTTTTAACTTATTTTTTTCTTTTTAGGAAAATCCTGCATAGTATACATTTAAGAGGAAAACTTTGCAGAATCTGAACCATCTGAACTGTCTATGACTGCAGTGTGGGTAGTATATGCAACTGAACAATGGTGAACTATTATCTATTTTGCCTGCACCCAGAGGAAGCCTAATTTTTTGCCAGCAAAAATAATGTGGCATCTGGCGTCTGTAGGACGGTTGTACCAACTACAGGTTGTTCCGTATTTTTGTATGCCCACCTACATGAACAGAAAGTAAAGTCTAATTGAGAGAGAGGTTCTGTTGCTACACTGTCACCGAAAATGTTTTCAGAAACACATTTAAGCATACTTTTAGCTGCCATAGAGAATGTTTGTGAACAAAAAGAGCTCACCATTTTGCTTATGAAAAAGGAGGATGAAAAGACTTGTCAAACTGTAGAACCACAATCCTGTTAATTGTATATTTCACTGCTAAAATGTTCTCAACGTATTTTAGTGTACTGTTTAGATGTAGTATAATATTGTTTGTAACCAGCTGGCTGCCTTACCGTTTCCTCTTTCAAACCAGACTGTGTATTCTAGTTGTAGGTTTTTTACTGTATGAGCCAAAGATTATACCACAGCCCCTCAAAATAATGTCTTTCACCTGCATAGACAACCCAGTTTTATGGAGGGACCCTCTTTCCAGCAGTGAAATGCGAAAAGAAAATACTCTTAGACTCCGGGGGGTTAAGTATTGTGCACTAACCCTAATCATATTTAATAAAGGTCTAAGTAGTTACTTATGTGTTCCCAGTTTCCCTCTCAATTTGGTACATTTTAACCCCATAGGCCTAGTAGGTCAGTATAATGCACGTTTTCTTGAGTTTGTTTATATTCCCAAGATTTGGATTATTTTATTGTTAATGGTCTGCTTATGATATCCTGAATTACTCTTTCTCTTTAATATATAAGCACAATTGTTTTTGTCCTTTTCTCCAGAGTCTCCAAAAGGCTTCATTCCAAGAATGAACATTTCTCATATACAGAAAGGAGTGTACCGCACTATTGGACAGATGATGTCAGCCATCATAGTACAGGGTGGTGAACCTACAGCTCTCCTTTCTCCTCTCGTTGTGGACTACTTTCTGACAGGAAACAGCTTTCAGGTGAATGTTACTCCAGATGACATAGCTGACATGGCACTGAGAGAAGACCTGAAGAAGGTACGATATATAGGGGTGTTGATAGCTTTTCTTGGCTTCTACATCAATTCCTATGTCATTTAGTTTAATTGTGAATGAATTTTCCCTTACTTTTTCCATTATGCACCTTGAGGTAGATGAGGCAGCAACCACAGATGAGCTGGAACAAGCACTGGAAGGCTGTGACTCATGGAGATATGAAATCGAGGGTCTTCCGAACCCAGTCAGCATGAACAACAAAGATGCATTTGTGCAGAATGCAATACGTTTCCATGTCCTCATTCAACGACAGAGCTGCTACGATCAGTTAGTTGAGGGTCTGAAGTACTGAGAGGTAAGTTTAGCCTGAACTGTAACTGTAATTGCATTCTGTTGCACAATATTTAATGAATTGCTGTGCATGGTTTTATTGCACACTGAATGCTGTTCAGTCCTTTTTGAAAAATTTAAATAAATAAATAAATATTGGGAAGTAAATGCAGACCGCACTTTTCGGGTAGTTTAATAACTCTGGTAAAGTCAGAGTCAGCAGCATTTGTCCGTTCTGGCTTGTACACACAAATTAGGCCCCTCCTCTTGGCTTAATGCCACCAGAAGTACCTTAGTATGTACTTATACTAGTTGTACCTACACAGCAAACTATGTAGGAATATTATATTTGTTTTAATGGAGAAGTTGAAAATTTAGCAAGCTTGCACAAGTTAACAAGCCGTCAATTCGCTGTTTTTCATAATACTATGTGCTTTTAAGAAATTTACCAAGTCATACATCATCTTACATGTACCAGAAATTATGCACATAGATGATCTATACAAGGTGATCTTTTTCACCCTGTTCTGTGCACATCTGTTGCATGGCTGTCCGTTCAGGGTGAAAGATCCCTCCTCTGTGACTCTTCCTTAGGTTTGTTTCCCTGTTTTTTTATGTTTTGGTTGTTGTTTTTCTAACCCTATGTTATAGTAATTTTAAATCAAATGAAAAATTGTATTGTGACAACTATAAAAAACAAGGAATCTCTCTTTTTGACTGTCCTTTGTGTATGCTGAGAGACATTCATTCAGTCTACTTACACATACTACATATACACATACTCGATGCATTGCGTTGCTTTGGATCCAAGGAAGAGCATAGTCGATCTTGGTGCAGTTTGGACATGCCATATCTTCAATATAAATATATTTTGTATGGACCAGCAACACTCATGTCTCATTGTGTGCTCTAAAAATGGTACAGTCAAAACAAAGCATATAGTAAAAGGCAGTTGGCACATGCCTAGTTTGGAGAAGTAGCAGGAGTACTGATATAAGAAGCTCAGCAAGAAATATGCTGCTGTGGATTGGACTGCAGCAAAACACTTATATTACTGAAGGTCCACCTACAAAAACTTTAGTCAATCAATTTATGTGTACACTGTATATTGCTCTCTCCAAAGTCACCTGACTCTAATTTTCTATATTTTCTCCATGTTTTAAGTAATATGACTGATTGTCGATTCATCATTTCATGTTTGTCGTTTTATTTTAGCAACCATGCACAAGTAAGAACATGGCTTTATCTAACATTATAGATTGTTCATAGTGTAAATTATTATTATTTTCCCTGCCTCACACTGATGATCAAAATCATGTATCATTGATTATCTTAACTGCATATTCCTCCAGTAATGTGATAATGTCAGTAACGTCAAAATAACCATTTTAATTCTTCAGCCTAGTACTTAAGTAAAAATGTAAAAACTAAAGTAAAAATCAGATTAGATCAGGGTAGTCTAAGTGTGGCCTATGGCGGCCCTCAGACACATTTGTTTGGCCCTTGAACATAATATGGAATGCATGCCTTTATTTTAACCATTCCAATACTTGCACTTTCAATAACCTACTGTTAATACACTACTAGGCTGATGCTCTCAATTGGCAGTCAGTTATGAAGACTGAAAAAACAGGATTAGATGATCATATAAGTATTTTTATATCAGTGAGATAAGTTCGATATTTATTTGGGGTACATTTTTATAATATATCAAGTAATAAGAAATAATCTTGAGAATAATCAATAAATAAGGTTTTAGATTAATCGACTAATTTAAAAAAACAATCATTAGAAAGAGAACATAACTATGATCGTTAATTGTGTGGAGTGAAAATAGTGTTAAATAATTTGTATAATGAGATTGAAAGTACTAGAATATAATGTATTGATGCATAATTTATGTCAATTCTGTTTTCACAGGTTCTGCCACTCTTGAAAGAAAACCCTTGCCTTAGGGTCCTTCTTGATATGCCTGAAGAACCAAATGATGTCACAGCAGATGTGGCTACCCTTCTGAAACCCAACTACTCGGTTCTAGGAAGTAACAGAAGACCAAAGGAGGAGTTAATGGTGGTGAAGATCAGAGAATTTCTTCACTGTGTACAAGGTAAATTGATGTGTAAATAAACTATTAATAGTGGGGCTGCATAACTAACCTATTGTTCATATTGTGATGAAAGCACCAAAAGACAGAGCCCCGATTTTATTTTATTTGATGTTGAGATATTGATGCTTTTATATGCTGACTGTGCACATCCTTTTTAGAATAAAATAGCCTGAGTCAAAGTTGGCAACACTGTCAACAATTTTACATAATAAAGTTATTTTTTTTCAGTGTTCATTGATTAGCAAACTTAATGCAGTGGTTCTCAAACCTTTTCTGCCATTCCCAACTCAGAGGCCAAATAAGTTTTATGCACTTTTTACGCAACTAATAAAAAAAGATGACTTTGTCTACTGGACCATGTCACACTTGGAATTGCTGTATTCTTAGTTCAACTGTAACAAAAATAATTATCTGTAAGAATTTTGTAGAAATTTTCACCTGGAGTCATCCTTGTATGTGTGATGTTTTGATTTTAAGTAATATATTAATTTTAATGGTTCTTGTTCTTGTGCGAAGACTGAGTTACTTGTCGCACACTGTGGTTTCAGTCCATTTTTTATCAGTAATCCAGTATGTAAATACATCTTTTACATACTCGAGGATAAATCTGCATTTGACCATCTTGTCTACAAAGGACAATGTAAACGTAGCCTGTCTGGTTTTAATTAAATGGTGGCATTACCACGGCAACAGCTAACATGCATGTCTTTCATGCACCTCTGTCAAAAGAAGTCAGATATCTGATAGCTAAGTATTTAAATAATATTTGGGGCCACACTGTCTCTGACTCATCCAGAATGAGTGGGTTGTTGTGACCTACCAGTCAGAAAGCCCGATGAAAGGTTATTGTTGTTTGTTTGTTTGTTCTTCCCTTTCTCTACATTGACCTTCCTGTAGGAATTACAATACTCGAATTTCACTGTCTATAATCTGAGTTCAAGATATGTAAGCAATAATTCTGTCTTGTACATGGATTGTAATGTATTATTTTTATTTTGTTATTTATTATTGTCTGTTGTTTTGTACCTTTTTCACCTTTGTAGAGAAAGAGGTTGGGGAACGTCTTCATACTAGGAACCTAACTGAGGCAGAAAAGGCATTCATCCTGACACTGAATCCTGGACACATCCTTGCCTTTGCAACAGGAAGCACCAAAGTACCTGCAATTGGATTTTTTCCCAGTCCAAAACTAACTTTCGTCCATGATGACACGAAACACCTTCCCATCGCTCATACATGCTCTAAAGAGCTTCAGAACTTTGTTAACAGAAAGAATCTAGCCGATGATGATGAGTTTGATTACCATTTTCTTGTGGCTCTCATGAATGGAGCCATTTTTAGTGCAGTGTAGTCAACAAAAGAACAAAACAATGCTGAGATTACATAGCTATGCATAGACATAAAATAAATAAACTGGTGGGTGGCTTTTCTGATTTTATTTTTCTTTTCTGTTAAGACATTTCATAATAATAACAACAATAATAACTGTTTAGTCTTTCCAAAGTCGTCGGTATGTTGTAGTTAACAGGCTTTACCAAATGTTCACCGCTACTAATTGATACATTGTTGATTCTGATGATGATCTGTCAGTTATTTTTATGATTGTCTATAAAATGACAGAAAAGTTTTTATTTTGTTTTTACCAGAGCCAACAAAGAGCAGAGCAGCTGTGTTACAGTTACACATTTACAATCTTGTGGAATACAAATTCCTGCACTCTGTAATACAATGTTTTTCCTTTGTTACCGTCATGTTCAAGAGGGTTTACTGCAGCAACTAGTTCCTGCGTGTCCTGCTGGTTAAGTGTGCTAAAGGAGTAGTCTGCACGAGATGTTGATGCCAAGTCGACTGTTCTTTCCTCATTTGCAGCTTCTGGATGGTTAAGTAACAGAAGATGTCTGTCTAGTGTGAAAAGCTGAACTGGGGTTCTGTTCTGTTCAGAGGAAACTGAATGATTGTTGAATGCAGCTTTAAACTCATTCAAAGTTTGGTTGATCCTGGGAATGTACACATAATGAAGACAAAATAAATCTGATTCATTGTCTACATCCAAGGCCTCCATTGACTCCAGCTCATAGAAAATAGGTGCAAACACATCACAGCAGTTCCTGTTCAGGTCTCGATTGAAGCGTTCAATCCGCTGGTTATGGACAGAGCTTCCAGTCAACACAGAGTTTTCACCTCTATGCTCTCTCATGTGTTCACAGATCTTGACATTCTCCCCTCCATGATCAGTTCGGATGTGAAAAGGCCGACCATGTGCACTGATTGCTGTACTGAAGAGGTCCATAACAGTTTCAGCTCGATTGTTGCTAGAGCACTGCAGAAACGTTAACATCCTACTGTAACCATCCATTGCACAATGTACAACTAATTTCCATCGAATGAGTTTGTGATTGCCATCTATGTGCCAAATATAGTTTGGAAAAGGCACAGTATAAACTCGTCTTTGTATTGTTGTTGTTCTTCTGGACTCAACGCCAGCTCTGTCAACCCTTCTTACAGAGTCTCTGAGACGACGTCTCTGCACTAGAATGTTTCTTGCACGCAAATGTCCATTAAGCATAACTTCTCCTACATGAGGATGTTCTGCCTCGATCTCACTTATTGTTACATCCAGTTCTTCATCAGAAATGTTTGAAAATTTTGTTCGTCTTATGTTGTATTCCCGCATCAGCTTGTATAATGTTGGTCTGGAGATCCGCAGGACTGAAGCAACTTCGGAAAGTGTTGTTCCCAGCAGCAACAAACCTTCGATGTCCTCCTTAGAAATTATGGCACTCCCCTCCTTAAAGAGGGAAGAAACACACCGGTCATTCAGTAATACAATATCTTATCTTATTTTGTCATGCACAGGAAGTAATCATTATATGGATGCCACCTAAGAAAACACATTGCTAATACGTACGTGTTAATATATTGTTTAGTTGTCTGTGTGTGTGGGGGGGGGGGGAGAGGCAGTATTCTATTGGGCAGTACACTTGTAGAACAATTTGAAGGCAATGTAAAATAAAAAGATGAAATTAGAAGATGACATTTCAACAACTGCATTTTCAAATGTGCCCCTTACACCTGGAAAAACTGATGTGATGAAAGGAAATGTATGGCTCCAGCAGAATTTGTTGACATTAAGCTCAATGTATGTGTTTCATGGACAATTACGAGTAACAATAACTTTTTCTAGCTAACATTTCTCAACTTCACTTACTGATCTCACTGATGCGACCGTGGTGGCAAAGCTGGACGTGCTGGTGGGCGCCGCTGGAAGTGCCTGTGGGTTACTGTGTGGTGCGGTGACCTGAAACAACATCCCATACTGATAATTTTAACACTACAATGTTAAATGTCAGCTAAGGCGATCAAGCTAACAGTGAGCCAGAACATAGGCTCCATAGAGCACTTGGTTTTGTTACCAGCAGGACTCAACACTAACTTTTCCCACGCATGCTGATGAGCAGTTGTCTTATTTTGCATGCCTACGTTTTACATGCCGTAAAAATCGACAGTGACTCAACCCAGAGATCTGCACATCATTTTAATCTAAATATTTAGTTGTGTGACGCTGCTTACCCGCCAACATGTCGGCCAAATAAAAAATCTAAGGCAACAGTAATGATCGTCATGCACGCAAAAGCTAGCTGACTGTTTGCTAGGTAGCATCCGAGTCAATTTAGCAAGGTATCTTAGCGATGAATAAATGAGTTAACGCTAATATTAAAACTTGACTTACCGTTAATGATGGGGACGGTACCGGTTGAACTACCCCTTGAAGTGCAGCCCGCACACCCGCCAAAACCGCCCGTTCAATATCCTCTACTTGCAGGGAAACGGCCATGCTTGAGTCTCGATTATCCCTGCGGCCCTCTTTCACCTACTGATCCCTGATCAGCGGTGTGGGCGTGGTTGTGCGCCCGTTGCCTTTAAGGGACGTGGGATATTTGCAGATTTTCTAAATATTTAGCTTTACACTCGGCGAGACATTTAGATTTAGATTTAGATTTAACATTTAGATATAGATTTAACATTTAGATTTAGATTTAATATTTAGATTTAGATTTAACATTTAACATTTAGATTTAGATTTAACATTTAGATTTAGATTTATTATTTAGATTTAGATTTAACATTTAGATTTAGATATTATTTAGATTTAGATTTAACATTTAGATTTAGATTTAACATTTAGGTTTAACATTTAACATTTAGATTTAGATTTAACATTTCATTTTTGTTCACATATTACCAAATTTTTAAATAATTTATGTCTCAAATGTGTGTAAAATGAGCTAAATGTGAAGAAAATGAACTAAATATTGAAAATATATCAGTTTGAAAACTGTAATAAAGTTTTTACATTTGGCACCCCATAGAGACGAGGCAGTGGAGCGCGGAGTTGAGTGTAAGAGAAAGACAGGGTACTTGTTCTTAAACCAAACGCCACGGCCCCTGTTTGGGAGTATTTTGGATTTAAACTAAATGACAGAGGGGAGCCCAGTAATTTGGACGAGCCGGTGTGCTGGGTTTGTTCTAAAACCATCTCAACATAAAGAGCGAATACGACCAACTTAACTGCACACCTGAGAGCGAGAGACTGTCAGTCTATTTCTTTGTATTTATTTATTTATTCCGATATTTGTACGTGTTATTTCGAATATTTACATTTTTGTAAATATTCTTGTTAAATAAATGTTTATTTCTCTTTAAAATGGTGTACTTACATCATTATGCCGTTATTATCATTATATAAGTTTAAAAAATGGTCTAAAAACAGCATAATTACAACAATAATAAAAATGGTCTTAAAAGCACAATATTACGCAATATTATCGCTTATCGCAATAATTTCTGATGCAATTAATCACCCAGCAAAATTTGTTATCTTGACAGGCCTAGCATAATAGCAATAGTTAAGTGTTTAAGTAGTTGGAATTAGCTCCACCTCCAGCAGCTACAACAGTAACATGCTGCTCTAACACTGATGCTTCAGTATTAATAATCTAATGATGCCATATATAATAATATCAGTCAGAGGAACCAAACACTGCTTCTACTGCAATACTTTAACTACATTTTTCTCTCTCAGAACTGGTTCTTATGACATGTTGTCTGACCACAACAGAAATCAAATGTGTTTGTCATAACAGCTTCAAGGTAGAGTGAATGTAAAAATAATTAGGCAATAAACATCAAAGCACAACATTAGATGTCATATTTGGGTTTATATTCAACTAAGGTAGGCATTGTGTGATCCATGTACTATAGATATATATATGTATATACATATTTTTTTTTACTGTAACTGAAACACAACACGGGAGCGGGATGGGACAGGATTTTTTTTTTTTCTTTCGTTTTCAGGGGATTGGGACGGGATGGGATTATTTTTGTGGGAGTGGGATGGGACAGGACTGAAAATCCACTCCCGTGTCACCCTCTAGTCTGTATATTGTGCTACATTTGTATAGTGTAAGCATCTTTTTTACTTTACTTGCAGGAATAAGAAAAAAAGTTAAATACACTGAGTATTATTTGATCTTTTCCACCATTACCTGCATTCCAAATATTGTGGAGGTTTGTGGTTTAGGTGCCCTAAATACCCATATATTTTCGATTGAGACATTGCCACCCCAAAATGATCACATAACCATCCTGGCCACCCCGCAGAAAATTTTCTGGCTCCGCCACTGGTCACACAAACTTCAACCTGTGATCTCTATGGGCAACACATCGCTATGACAACCACTGTATTGAAAGAAGTTAAGGGTGGAGCCTGTGGATGTCCTCACGTGCTGGTTGGACTGCCGGAATTGCATAGAGTGAAAAAGAACGACTCACAGCCTATGTTCCTGTATGGTTCTATTCAAGACAAAACAAACAAACAAAAACAATTAAAGCAGTAACATCTGATCAATACAGGGAAAATGCAATTTGAACTTTGACAAGAAAATATAGCCTATGTTTAAGCAATTTACAGTTAAGGTTGTGTAAAATAATATTGAGGGTTGCGGTTTATGTATTTTGTTGGCTATATAATCTTCCCATGAAGGTATATGCATTTATTTATTTATTTTAACCTTTATTTAACCAGAAAAACCTCTTGAGATTGGAAATCTCTTTTTCAAGAGTGTCCTGGCCAAGACAGGCAGCAAAATACGTTTAAGACAGACAACATGGAACAAAAATACAAAATAAATATACAGCTCTAAAACAAGCACTACAAAGAAAGACTAGTACAAAGAAAAGCCACCTGATCTGCAATGACAAGCTTACACACACAAGTTAAGACAGATTTATGGAGTGCCAACTCTTTAAACAAGATCAAAACTCACAGGAAAAAAAATGAACTAGCACAATGTGAGCTAGCCTGGTTTTGCACAAAGATCCCAAACAGGATCGATTTACATGGTATTATACAGCAGGGTAGGATCTTTGTACAATAAACGTGGAGAGTAACTTCGACAATGGGCCATGTGTATCTACAGATCAATAGGTGTGTAGCACTAAATTCTGGGCCCTATAGATAAACAGTCTCTGTGAGACCCCTACCCTTCCTCTGTCTCTCTCACACACCTTTAAAAAAAATTTTCACAATCTCAGTTTGTTCTCTTATCCTTTCCTTTCTTTCTTTCTTTCTTTTTCTTTTTGGAATTTCCCCTTTTTGGGGAAAGATATGACAGTTGGTGCCACAGCAGCCAAGAAGTCATTCACTTGGTTTAAGCTGCCTTTAAGGCTCTGACACACCAAGGCGACAGTCAGCCATCGGTTAATGTTGGGCCGCCAGTGAGTGTCTGTTGCCCCAGTTGCAGGGTTGCAGGGTCCCGCAGGGTTGCCCCTCCTCGGCCCCCGTCAGCTTTTTCAGGCCGATTCAGCATGTTGACTCGGAGACAACGGAGCCCGTCAGTAACTGAAATCACTCTGATTGGCAGTTCAGCTCAGTGCACGATAAGAGAAACAGAAGTGAGGAAAGTAAACAAAGAGCTCAAGTCCAGAGTGAATTAGGCCAAAACAAACTTGTTAAATAAAGACAGATTATTTTTCTTTATCCATTGAGCTCTTTAGCAGAAACATTTCCTGATGGTTTGTGTTATTGTACACTAGGGATGTAACGATATGGAAAATTTGATAAAAGGAGAGCATGCTCTTGGTCAAAGGTTAACACGGCAGCGTTTTATGTTATTTCCTTGAGCTTATGTCGAGAAAGCATAACTGGCCGTCTATATCGATTCTGGCTCGCCATACAATAACCATAATCACAGTGATTCAATCATAGTTGATCTCAATTAGCGTTACGTTACGTCGGTTTATATTCTGTCGGCTCCACTCAGTGTTTACAGCTCCGTTTCGTTTTGAAACACTTAGCAACATAGCTGCTAATACGGCTATTAGCTACTCAGCTAGTATTAATGAAAACGGAAAACTTAGTCGCCGTTTAGGAGGACAGATACGGCTCAAATGTCCCGTATACGTCCAGAGTTACACATTATGACAATCTCAGCAAAACCGAAGTCCCTCACACAATAACTGACGTTTGCATAGCATAACTTGCATTGGCTGTAAAGCTGTGGATGATGGTCACGGAGAGGAGCCAGCAGCTTTGTAGTGTTGCTACCCTTCGCAGCAACTTTCTTTCTGCATGTTCTGCACACAGGATAATTGTCCTCCACCAGCTGTCCCTCGGCATTCTTCAGAAACCCAAAGTACGCCCAGACCTCAGACTTTGTGCGTTTAGTTGGGGGGAAAATGTCCTGAGTGCCGCTATCACCACCTTCCGACATGTTTTCATTCTTTGTGTTTACACATGCTACGCATTCACGCAGCGCCTGCATCGCGAGACTTCAATGAGGCTGTTATTACATATCCTGATAATCCACCGCGATAATGCAATTAATTTAAACATAAACGGTAATTCTTACCGTGTAAAAATTAACAGAGATTTACTGCAATATCGGTAATCGTTACATCCCTATTGTACACTGGCACACAGTAAATATACTCTGTTCTTTCGACATTGGAGTGTGGTGTTAATGTGCTAACTGGCTTACTAGCATCAAGACAGTTTTCCAGTTTTCCTTTTTGAATGAAGACTACTAACTACTGCCGTCTGCTGGTATGGAGAGTTATTTCCTCTTACCAGTGGCGTAAGGTAGTTGCTGAAGGCCCCAGTGCCTACTATTATGATGGGCCCTAGTGCAGTGCAACTGTGCACATACTGTCTCGTCACATGATCAGAGACTTGATATTGAATGACATCAACATACCCAACAACATACCCAACAATCATCATTGCATAAATGGATATGACAAAAAATACTGAAGAAAATAATAAGTTATTCATTTACCAAGTTTACAACTTTATTTGGAATAAACATATACTTTTATGACAGATGCTATTGACTATTTTACAAAAAAAAAAACATGACAAAGACGGGTTTGCCTTTTTTAAGGGCATATATATATATATTAGGGTGACCATATTTTGATTTCCAAAAAAGAGGACACTCGCCCCGGCCACGAGATAGCCTACTTAAATGATACTCGCAGTTTACTCAAAGATGTCTTATAATTTTAATATATTTAAAGTTTATATGTATGGATAGAAAATTCTATGGGGTGCCGTTTGTAAAGTGGCTCACGCTGAAAATAACATCAACATTTTGCCACAGTTAGCTTCAAACAATGTTTAAAAAAGTGTTGTGAATTTTTTAACGTCGCCTTTTACCACATTTACAGCAATATTTGTTAACTTAATATATATATATATATATATATATATATATATATATATATATTTTAAAGATTTTTTTGGGCATTTTTAATGCCTTTAATCGATAGGACAGATGAGCGTGAAGGGGGGAGAGAGAGAGGGAGTGACATGCAGCAAAGGGCCACAGGCTGGAGTCAAACCTGGGTCGCTGCGGCAACGGCCTTGTACATGGGGCGCCTGCTGTACCACTAAGCCACCGACGCCCCAACTTAAAAAATATATTAAATAGTTAAATCTAAATATTAAATGTGGCACCTAAATGTTAAATCTAAATATTAAATCTAAATCTAAATCTAAATGTTAAATCTAAATGCTAAATATAAATATAAATGTTAAATGTTAAATCTAAATGTTTTGGCTGAAACTAAATATTTAGCTAATATGCAAATTCACACTGCCGGTCACCGGAAGTACCAAAATAAAAGCTTGAGATGGTCAGACTGTGTTTATAGAATCAAATAACGAATTAAAACCAACTTATTGGGGGAAATGGACACTTGAACATACATTAGCGTGATAATAACTACCTAAAATAACAAGAAACATGTTTGGAGAAATTTTATTTGATGTGTACTTTGAGTTGTTAGTGTCCCTTCGGAGGGACTAACAACCTAAGCTAAGCTAACAACCGTTAGCTCTTAGCCCCGTTAGCGGTGTCTGTAATGATTCATTAACTCTTAAACGGTCCATGAAAAAAATATTTTTTTGCAGCGGATGTCTTAGTTACAACATGATTGAGCTAGCAAAGCAGTTTTGTGTTGCGATGTGTGGTATTTATTCAGTTTTGAGAAATTACGATGTTTAGAAAGCATCAGTGGCCACAGCAGCAGCAAAGCTAACATCAGGACGTCATCTGTTAAAAGCCTCCTGTTGTCGGGTACGACATGAAACTACTCCCGTTAGCTCAATCATGTTGTAACTAAGACATCCGCTGGAAAAAATATTTTTTTCACTGACCATTTAGAGTTAATGAGTCATTACAGACACCGACATGTCCGGGCAAAAGAGGACGTTTGGTCAGCCTAATATATGTGGCACTGTTTTTAATTTCATAAGAGTTCGTCTTTGAACACAGGCATATTTTCAAGGAAGCAATCACTCATAAGGGCCCTTTCTTCACCCAACACATCGTTGGAGGGCCCACTCTCTCTATGGGCCCCTCCCACTTCACAGGGCCCAGTGCAACCGCACTGCCTGTACTGTCCATATTTACACCCCTGCCTCTCACACAGGTGCAGAATGTCTGTGCTGGTGAGCCGTCAGCTGTGCAACTTTTTGGCCCCAGACGCAGCAATGCCAGGCGATGCAGCAGGGGGCCTTTATCGCTGCTAGTTCTCTGATGTTGTTTTGGTGTGTCTGGGCCTTTGAGACAAATTCTAGTGCAGGGGCGAATTAAACCATTTTACACCTTTAAGGGGTGAGAGTGGCTTCAGAGAGCTTCCACTATTATTTTTTTTATAGAAAGCTCAGTCTCTCAACTGATTTATGCAGCCAATTTTGATTTAGTTATGGCACTAATTACTTAGAAATAAAAAATTTAAAACAAAAACAAACTTTTCATTCCAGGCTTTTCGAGCCCCCTCTCCCATTGGGACCCTGGGTAATCTATTAGCATGGCATCCAGAAGTTGTAATGAAAACTGCAAACAGCTACGAGCTAATGCATGAGGCATTAGAGTTAAAGCAAGGTTTTTTTTTACACCTGCATGCAGTGAGAAGTCTTCAGTTGAAAATAGCCTCGCGTCACCAGGCTCTTCACGTAAAGTTGAAAAGGACAGAAGACCTTAGAGGTTTCTCAGCCCCATAGCATATTGGTCTCTTGGGCATTTTACGTCTGAACAAGGTCCAAGTGATTGACAAAAGTTTACACACCTGGCGGCAATTACAGTCAAGCAAACGGCTGTACGAGACCGTTACAGCATGTGTGTGAGTGCTGGTTGGGACCCCTGGTTGTGGATTTTGGGGGCAGTGCTAAATTCAAACGTGCTCTGTTTTAACACACGCCTCATTTCAACTCCACTATTCCGCTCAGAGCTTCTGCTGGGAGGATGAACACGAACACACAGAGGACAATGCGACAGAGAAACAAAGTAACTGTAGTAAGTTTGAGGAAATATGTTGTTTCTCAGTAGAAATTATGGATGCAATAGACTCAACTGATCCATACAGCCGACCAGCGCGCAGGACACAATGGATAGTCAGCACTCTGGCTTACCATTACGGACTGGACAGAGGAGTGGAGAACGAAATCATAGTTTTGGCAACGGGGTTGGATCAGTACCTACAGGAGATCTTTCATCATATGGACTATCAAGGTGGAGGCAAAATCCCCGCCGAGGATTTTAACATTTTGTGTGACGTTTTGGGACTGAACAAAGAGTCGGAGGATACAGAGTGCACTGGAGTTTTAGACAATTTACCCAGCGAGCTCACCTTCAGAAACTTCCACGCTAAACTGTGCGGATACTTCAGCACCAAGGCGGGCTGTCAGTATGAGAACGGCCGGCTGCTGGTCGGGAAGGACAGCGAGCATATAGAGACTCAAATCCGCCTGAGAAGCCCTATGAGGCGGCGAGATAAGCTGCTGTCTGTGGGTGTAAGCGGCCCCTACTCGGAGGGACGGCACGCCTCCGCTTGTAGGCTCGGATCCTGCTCCAGAGAGTGCTATGAGGAGATAGTGGCGCTGGAGGAAGCAGAGGACCGAATAGCCAAACTGGAAGATGAAAGTGCAAGTTTAAGGGAGCTGATTGAGGACTTGCGAGCCGCACTTCAGAGCAGTGATGCCCGCTGTTTGGCTCTTCAGGTGAGAGTGCTGATGATACAGAAGAGTTTGTTCTGCCAAGTAGAGGAAGGCAACACCCATAAAACCCTGCTTTAACTTTTGAATATGATGCCACCATGGGCGTAGATTTTTTTCTTTTGGGTGGGTGGGGGTTTCACGTCACCTTAGCATTTAGAAAACACTTTCATTTTGACAAAAGTTGTTAAATCTCTCTCCTCAAAGCCAGGCTCCACTGACAAAAACAGTAATTTAACATTGCCAAACACAGGAGCTGCTGGTCTACTGTTTCCTTGATCAGTTAGTTACTTTGTGTAATTGTGTGACTTTGGCATTTAAAAGTGGTTGTTTGGATTCACCAGTCACACAGTAACACAAATGAAATAACTGATCGAAATGGAGGTAGACTAGCAGCTCCCGTGTTCAGTGAGCTAAAATTACTGTTATTATCAATCAAGTCTAGTCGCTTTGACAAGAGCATAGATGGGGAGCTGAAGCTGTTATTGGCTTCCCTGTCAGAATGGGCTGTCTGATGGAAAGATAAAGCGTGATAGATGTTTTAAAAAGTTCAAAAATTCCAAACTTAGCACTGACAATGACTCATGTATTTTAGGAATCAGGCTAGCTATATGGTACAGAAAGCAAAGTCAGAATTTTATACTGATTCTATCGCGGCTAACTCACATAATCCTAAAAAACTATGGAAAGTACTTAGTGACATGGGCTCCACTGCAAAATCAAAGTCAAATTCTGGTAATATTGGACTAGTCATTAAGGATGAGTTGTGTTTTGACAAGCAGCAGGTTGCCTGTCATTTTAATAATTTTCTTTACAATGGTTGCTACCAGTCTGGTTAATAAGTTGCCTTTTGCTTCAGGTATATGGCAAAACTATTGTTAACTCTGTTTATAAAGGCAAAATGTACTTTCTAACACTTTTGAAATAAGCCCTGTCTCAGAAGACAAGGTAAGAACGTGCCTATCCACCCTGTCAGTGAATAAGGCCACTGGACTGGATCTTATTCCCTCCAGGTTTTTGAGAGAGTGCTGGTGTAACAGCTAGTATTCTGACGCATGTCATAACTCTATCATTAAGGCAAGGTGTGTTTCCAAATGTAATGAAGAGTGCAAGGGTGGTCCCCTTTTTAAGAAAAATAGCAGATTCAGAGGTTGGAAATTATAGGCCAGTTTCAATTCTGACTACTATATCAAAGGTATTCAAGCGTATTGTGTATGAGCATGTGGAGGAGTATCTTGTCAGGCAAAAGTTGCTGTATGAATTTCAGTCTGGCTTTAGAGCAGCATACTCTACTGACACCTGTCTTATTCATTTCTTTGATTATATTCGTCTGAACTTTGATAAAGGAAACTATGTTGGTATGATACTTCTTCATTTGCAAAAAGCGTTCGATACCGTCAATAAATGGTTCTCTTCTTACCTCACAGAAAGGACTCAAGTCTGTGACGTTGAAGGTACCATTTCTGATTCCCAGGATATAACTTCTGGGGTGCCCCAAGGTTCTTTCCTGGGACCCCTATTATTTTTAACATATATATTTACGATATGTCAGCTGCTAAAACATGCAAGCTTCTTTTATATGCTGATGACTCTACCTTACTTGTTCCAGGGAATGATGTGAAGGAAATAGAGCATATTCTTAGCAAAGAGCTTGAGGTAGTTAACCAGTGGCTTATAGACAACAAGCTTTCTATACATCTGGGTAAAACCGAGTCCATCCTTTCTGGAACAAAAAGGAAATCAACAAATTCAAATACTCTAAGGGTCAAGTGTAACAGGACTGAAACAGTGTTTCAATCAAAGGTAACACATTTAGGATTAACATTAGACCATTAAGTGACATTAAGTGTGCCAGTAAATTAAAATTCCTATATCGTAGGACAAGGCATTTTGATTTTCCCACTAAGAAATTACTTGTTTTATCGCTGATCGAGTGCCACTTTGATTATGCCTGTTCTGCTTGGTTCTGTGGATTATCTGCTAAACTTAAAAACAAATTACAAGTGATGCAAAATAATGTGATCCGGTATTTGCTGAATGCTCCCCCCAGAACCCATATTGGTAGGGAAGAATTTAAAAGGGTTGGCCTGCTGCCAATAAGTCTTAGAGTGGAACAGCTTAAATTAAATCATATGTTTAATGTTGTAAATGGATATGCCCCCATTTATTTATGCATTAATGTAACTGTGGTCCACACACAGCACAACCATAGCACTAGGGCCAGCGTTCGATCTTGTATAGTACCTATAATCAGTAGTACACCCGCAAGTACTTTTTTCTACACTGGTATCAGGCTATGGAATAGCTCACGGGGTGATTTTTAAAAGCCATGTTAAGATGTTTTTATGGAACAAAGTGAATGCAGCATATTGAATGTTGAGATTTACTAGCCGTTTTTATTTATTTACTGATGTTTAATGTTTTCTGTCTTGTCTTTTAGTAATTGTGTTTTTTTTTTAATCAAATCAACAACAACAAAAAGCGCTGAAAATACTCAATATAGCGCACACTTAAAGTGATATTGATTTTTGTGGGTGGGTCTTTTTTAGGTGGCTCAAATACATTTTATTGCTGACCCCTCCACAGCAGTACATGGCTTACGCCAGAATTCCACTGGATGCGTGTCCGTTGCGAAACGGCTGTGCTGGTTATCTGCTGCATGCTCCGCCGTCCGTCAACACCCACCGGCTGCGTTTGCTGTGCGGAGCGGTGTAGCTCCGCCGAACAGCGGGAGTCACGAGGAGCCACGAGATCTCGCGAATTCACGCATAATTGCACGATATAACAAGATGTAGTTTCTATTAACAGAACCACAAAACCAGAGGAGTAGTAGGAAGACATCTCGGTGCACCTCCATGATTAACATCTCCTTGTCCATGGTGTCACCATGGTGAAATGACGTCTGAAAACCTCTGACCTGTTGACTTCAGGCCTGCCTCCGCCCGTTATGACATTTTCAAGGTGTAGTGCAGGGAAATATGATCCCCTGTGAACACTGTGTATTTTATTTTGAAAATTAACTGGATGTTTTATTTTGTTTCTGTGCACAACCTCCTGCCCCGCACCATTGCTGCGTTGTGCTCCGGCGTCCGGCAAAAATAGAAGTCATGCGTGTCTTTTGCGGAGGGCTCTGGAGCGCCGCAGCTGTGACAGAGCCAGAACGCAGCGTAATATAAACTGGGGGGCACACTGACTGAAATCTACTGCAGGTGATACACTGACTAGGGATAAATACCCCAAACAACCCCACTTCAAAAATCCGAACTATCCCTTTAAAAGCAGTGGTCAAAGAAGATGAATCAACCATACATCATTGAAGCAGGAATTACTACAACATTTTCACCTTAAATTGATACAGAAAAGACACATATTTGCATAAAATTCATCAGACTGCATAAAATGAAGTATTTGATGCTCAATATTTCTTGGGGAAGGACCTCCAGACCCCCGCTTAATATGTGTTACCCAAATTGTTGAAAAAACAGTAGCCCTTGCCATTTCTGTTCTTAGAATGTAGGCTAATGGGTTCATTCAGTTGGATCATACAAGCCCCTAATGCAATTAGCAGTGTTAGTAGTAAGTTACTCTCAAAATGTAATATATTACATTTTACTAGTTATCTTCATTTGAAAGTAATGTTACTTTACAATATTACTCTGTGTAGAGTAATAAGTCACTTATTACACAACTTTTGAGTTACTTTGACCAAAATGAGCTCAGAAGAACTAATGTTCATTTTAAATGGATGAGGGTCATGTTGTAGCAGCTCATCAAAGCACAGAAGCTCCAGTTTATTACAGTTCATTTCAAATCCAGTACTGTGCAGGTCTGACACATTCATGCATTCACATACAGTGGTTACCACTTTGTATTAAAATCCTCTGCTATTAATAATAGGGTGATGATATTAAAGCTGCAGTAGGTAGAAAGCCCGAAAACGGTTGATTTTTGTGTCTCATCTGAATTAGGTTTCGTTCGTCTCCACCCTGAGCCCCTCCTACCAGACGAGCACGCAAGTATTTTATCCTACTTGGTTCTATTTCTCCCTCTCTGGGAGCCTCGGCTCTCCCTCACCGCGCAGCAGCCCTCCCTATCTCTCCCTCGCGGCCCCACACATACTCCCTCTCCGCGGATAGCCCTTGGCTCCGCTCCCACGGCCGACCCTCGTGCCCTCCGGCCGGGCCCGGCCCCACCTCACCCTTCCCCCCCCTCCGGGGCTCCGGGGCTCCGGGGAACCGAGTTCTGTCTTCCTTTTTTTGGGTTGTTTAGCCGTGTAGGCAGTTGTAGCCAATGCTGGAATAGCTATTTTACCTGGTGCACTGTTTGCCATTGCCGCTTGCTCTCCTCTTCTGCCGGCGGCACGGGAACGCGCATATGCAGTAGAACAGCCAATAGGAACGCAGTGGTCTGAGCAGACCTTTGATTGGTTGATACACATCGGCACCAAACCTATTGTTTGTCTCAGACCACTTGATTTACATTATGCTTAGAGGATATTATAAAATTTTTACTCAATTATACCAAAACAATGTTGCCTACTGGAGTTTTAAATAGCCTAGCCCCTTTAAAATAATTGAATAGCCTTGAACACAGGGAGGGTCAGCCAGAGGATCAAAGTCTGATAATTATGAGATATGGATAAATATTTGTGGGCCTATGACATGAAACACAAACAAATGTTGAGGTTAGCACAACAAACATAATGGCATGTGAGTCAGTAACTATGATGGGCACAAATTAATACACCAGAGCTGGAAGACCCACCTGCTGGTTTCCGGTGTGCCGGTCAGCTACAACAGCAACAGAGAGAGAGTTACACATAACAACAGGACTGTGTGCCGGCGTTGCTCTGCAGTTGTAGGGGATGTGAATGGAAACGCATCTAGTTTATACCAACATCACCCAGATGTGCTGATCACCAGGACATGTTCAAAACAAACCAGAGGCCTGCAGCTCCTTACCCCTGCTGCTTTCAGGCAGCCTAAAGACGCAAAAGCAGAACTGGATACGTTGTAGATGTTGCATGTGTATTAATGGACACACACTGTACATGATAACACACAGTACATCATGACCCACATGTGCCAATCACCGGCACCCTTCTATAATGTAGTCTGTAATGACATGACAAGACACAATAACCTTCGGGGGATATTTCTAGTGGTGCACAGACAGAAGTGGAGCGGTGTGGATTAGCATGGATGGAAATTAAAACAATTAACAGTTTATTTCAGGTTGTAACGCGTTATGTGATATTGTAAATGTAATAATATTATCCAAAATTCTGTTGGTAATGGGTTGTTTCAATTCAATTCAATTCAGTTTTATTTATAAAGCCCAATATCACAAGTCACAGTTTGCCTCACAGGGCTTTACAGCATACGACATCCCACTGTCCGTAGGACCCTCACAGTGGATAAGGAAAAACTCAGGAAGAGCAACTGAGGAGGGACGTGCAATAGATGTCATACAGAACAGATCAACATAATAAATTTGCAGTAATCAATATGACAAAATGATACATTACCAGAGGCTATATTACTTTGTTACTGCTAATACGTAATATATTACTGTAATGCTTTACTGTTATAATGTGTTACCCCCAACACTGGCCATAAGGCACAATAGGAATCCTTGTATCAGAGAACAGGGGGGCTTTTAGGGCTCCCCTTCTCAACAACCTTGTCTGAAGGGTATATTCAAGGTATATTGCAAGGCAACCACTGCCATCAACACCCAACCGTTTTTATTAACAGCTTATAACTGATCAATAAGGCATTAATGATTGATTTATAACCACTGAGAAAGCCATTAGTTACAAGTTATAAACCCTTTGTAAATGATGCCAATGTGATTATAAATGCCTGCAAGTCATTTATAATAGGTTCTAAGTAATCTATAAATAAAGCCATTAGTTAAATGAATGTGAAAAGCAGGTGCAATATTGTATTTAGGGAAAATGTTAATCTGGTCCCCTATAAACCTTTTCCACAGCAGACATTTTGACTGGTCATAGTAGGAAAAGCACAGGTGAAACTGATAACAGTAACAATGTCTTAGTTCCATTAAGTGCCCCAGTCAGCTATTAGCTACCATGCACAATACCAGGACCTCTCCTAAGTGGACTGCAGCCATCATAGTTGTTATTAAACATACCTGTGCCGTTCCTACAATGACAAGTTGTCAAGTTAGGTGGCAGTGGCTTGGGAGTTAGAGCAGGTCGTCCACTAATTGGAAGGTCGGTGGTTCGATCCCCGTCTCCTCCAGTCCGCATGTCAAAGTATCCTTTGGCAGGATAGTGAAACCCAAATTGCTCCCAATGGGTGTGAGTGTGTTAAGGCTGAGTATCAGGTGGCAACTTGTGTGGTAGCTACTAGTGTGTGAATGTGTGTGTGAATGGGTGAATGTGACATGTAGTGTTAAAGCATTTTGAGTGGTCAGAAGTCCAGGTCCATTTATCATCTATTTAAAAATCAAAATGTCTGCTGTGAAAAATGTATATTGCACTTCTGTCCAGGTAGGACTGTGGAAAAACCACTCCAAACATAAACCAGAGGGAGGCTGTTTTGCTGCTCACCAGAAACCAGAAGCCCAGAAAAGTATGAGCAACAGCAACCTGAAGAGCCACATCTACAGCGACCTGAAAAACCTGCAGAAAATCATCCATGAGGTCGAGCTGCTGCAGAGCTCCAGAGACCAACAGGTAGAGGAGACCCTGCTGTGTAATGAGAACCTGGAGCAGGAGCTGTGGCGCTCTAAAGAGACTGTGGCTGCTCTAGAGGACTGCAACCGAGCCCTGAAGAGGGAGCAGGTGGGGATGAGGAGGAAGGTGGAGGAGGCCAGGCAGGCACTGCTCAGTGGCCTGGGGAAGGTGAAGGAACTGGAAGCCAAGGCCAGTCATGTGCCAGTGCTACAGAGACACATCCTCCAGCTGGAATCAGAACTCCTCTATTACAGGTAAGAAGGAGTATTTTTTCACATTTCACACAACATCCATCAGCTTTTAGTGTGTACAAGTTCAACTAAGTGCAACACCATGAATTTCAATGAGGAGAGATTAGGCAAAAGTCTGCTCTGCTATGTGCATTTTAACAATCATTGAAGTCAGGACAAAGAGAGATAGAGGAGTTGGGTTGACAGTAGGTGTAGCAGATATAAAAGGTTTTGCCTTTAAATGTGGTTTAGGACTATGGTCAAAAGACAGAGGAACGTTGTATGCTGCAAAGCCCTTAGAGGCTAATTGTGATTTGTGGTATTGGGCTTTATAGATAAAATTGATACTGAGTTGGAATTTTTATTTGTACAGCCCTTTGAGCCATGCTTTGTGATTGTGCTACAATGAAGTCTGGCTGAATTCAGATGTCCGGACTTCACTGCACTTGCAGTGTCATGGACTTTGCGGAAGTCTGGGAGTGTCCAAATCTATCTCATCCAGTCCACAAGGGGCCCTAAAGTGGACTTTTTGCAGACTTCCAAAAAGTTCACTTGGGGTGCAGACTTCAGCAGACTTCACTGATTCAATTGCCAACATTTCATTTCAATACAGATGTGACGTTGTACTTTTTTTTTTTTTAAATACATTTAAAAAAAAATGGCGAAAACGTAGTTTCTTCCAACACTATAATTAAGATAAAAATATTCACAAATGAAAAAACACTAATGGTCGGTGATAAGTAGTGTTTTACTTTTGATTGAACACTAAATTAAAACCCTCGGCGCATACTGCAGCACAATCAAACAGATGCGCAACTCAGAGCATCAGAAGTGTCTCTGACACCAGACTCAGAGCGGACCGGTGGAACTGGAAAATGCATATTTTACATCAATAAAATCTATTTTATCATTATTTTGAGTCACATTGTTGAAAGAATTTAGTCGTCTGTGTTCAAGCAGGATAATAGCAGGTCTCCATTGTGCGTCGGGCTTTCTATTTCCTTGTCAAAGTATCGGACTGGTGGGGGTTAGTGTTGCGTTTAAGGCCTCCCCCCAAAAAACGGAAAAAAAGCGCCGAAGCTTTGAATTTTTTTTTTCACAATCGAATTCCGTGCCATCGAACGAAGCTTCAAAGCTTCGAATTTTTTGGGTCAGCCCTAATCACAAACATGTCTGTATTTGAATGTCTTCAGTCTGTATGTTATACAGACATGTATTTTGTTCACTCACAAAACAACCTTATACATGAGATTTCTGTGTTATCTGCAGGGACAGATGAGTGGACACTTTGGGTTACCCATAGATATGAAATCTGCGATATGAATAAATTTGCCTTGCCTCGCCTATGGAACCCCAAAATGTTCAATATAAAATAAATCGGAAAGATACAGTGAACTTCTGAAATTGGTGAATTATTTGTGAAATTATGAAAGAGGTGACTAAAACCCAAGTCATTATTATGACATGTTACTTCATCATTCATTTCCATAATAACTGAATTTTATTGGATTAAAAAGTGACATAGAATATAATATGGATATGTTGTTATATGTATTTAAGTGATATGTATGTATTATTGAGGTATTTAACTGTATATTGAGTTATGTTTTTTTTGGTATGGCTGATATTTTGAGTCTGATGTAGAGGATTTATATCCTGTATCAGATGTATTTTCATTAAATTTCATTAAATAATGGTTACTCGGAAAAATGCCTTCTTGAAATAAAAGCATACTCTTAAAAAAGGGCATAGAGTGCCCCAGTAATGAGTACTTAAACCAAGAAATTAATTGCCATTATAGCTCTCCAGGTTCCCTTCTGCTGCTGGAAAGTGAGATTGCTGCAGCAGTGATTGCAACTGACATTTTGACATTTATTCTTTTTACATGTATTTCCATTGATATGAAGATGATGTCACAGAAAGAGGGTAGAGACTAGACAAAGAGCTTTTTTTTACCTCTTCATTGAATTCAATCAGTTGTCAAAGCCTGAGCAAAACAAGTGTCTGGCTGTACATCATGTCACAAGTAAGGGATTGTTTTGGCAGGTTATAGCCTTAGGAAGGCCTTTGTGGCCAGAATGAACCATAATGAATTATGATCCCTCCTAGAGTAAAATTAATCTGTTTACTTCTGGCTTCATGCCTGGGAAACTCTGCCATGCTCCTTATGAAGGCATGATTTGGTTTACTTTTCCAATTTTCAGTCTTGTTGTGTGTTGGTTTATTTAACAGGCATTGTGTGTGGCAGGCTAGTCCTGTCTGAGCTCCACTACTCTTGGGAAGCAGGCTATTCATTTTGCTGGAAGTAAGGGTGTAATTGGACTTAGTACAAAGCCATTGGTTTAATGGTTATCTGTGTCTGCTGTCTCTGCTCCAACCATAAAATCAGTGTCTGCAGGTCTGACTTTCTTAGATGTCTGTAAATAGTTTAAGTTAACATCCACTTAATGCTGTTATTATGGACTATAAGACACAGTCACATACAACCAGACCCATATGATTTAAAGTTATTTTAAGAGACAATTTTCATAGCCACAACCTCCTGCTTATAACCCTAAACCCCAGTAATCTATGCAGACTGCATTCCGAGGTCTTTTGACTGCCCTCCCATTGATACACTAATGGCAAATAATTCAACACCACAAAGGCTCTGACTTGTCAAGAGAGATACATTGAGTGAGGATCTCAACAGACTGATCGTTCTCATCAATCTCAGCTCGCTTCTTTCGCTCTGCTCCAGAAAGAACAATACCACACAGGCACCCCCATCCTATGGATCTTAGCAACCGAGCTCCATGAATATTCCTTCTGAAAGCCTAAATGCTTGCTCAGTCTCATCTCATCCAAGGACATGGTTAGATAGAAAGGTGCCAGTTGAGGTGTTGTGACTTAACATTTGTGCAAGATGCAATGCTTTTTTTTTGTCCTCTTTTACGCATCGTTTAAAAACCGTGTGACTCTGAGTTAGGCTACCTTAAAATTAAGTCATTACTCTTTCAACATGCTGTCTCAGATCATATGTGGTGGGTACAGAGATGTTGAAATGATCGACTGTAACTTTATCCTTGTGGATTATTTCGAAACTGCTGTGACAAGGAATGAGATTAACTGAGAATCTGCTGGATCTCAGAGATACAGAGTTACAGGGCTAGGGGGTGGTTAAGAGCTTCCACTGCTTCTGTCTTGGGGATTCTACCACACTGTGATAATAAAGATGAAGACAGATGGTGGTTATGGATCCTTATGATATTAAAGCACCTAGTATGAGACCTTACCCAGCAGGATTGCCACCTTATTTTTGCATTTGTAACATTTGAAGTTCAGCATTTTGGGAAGTACAGTTGCATGCAAAGGTTTATCACCCTTGGTCCAAATTCTGTTTACTGTGGATAGCTAAGCAAGTAAAAGATGTTCTTATTTCCACAAGGCAAAAAGTTAATTGATGACACATTTCTTTAATATTTTAAGGAAGACTCTGTGAGCTCTGTGAAATTCTTGGGCTGTTTTGCATGCACTGCTCTTCTGAGGCGTCTCCACAGATTTTTAATTATGTTTGGGTCGGGGGACTGTCAGGGCCATGGCAAAACCTTCAGCTTGGACCTCTTGAGGTAGTCCATTGGAAATTTCGAGATGTGATCCTTGTCCTGTTGTAGAAGCCATCCTCTCTTCGTCAGCTTTTTTACAGATGGTGTGGTGTTTGCTGTTGTGATGTTTATGTGATCAAATTGTGCACCCTTTTTCTAACATACCTTTGATCATTCTGTCCAAAAAGTTCTATATTAACTTCATCAGTCCACAGGACATGTTTCCAAAAAGCATCAGGCTTGTTTCTTTGCAAACTTCTGTTGCTGAATTTTGTGATGAGGACACACGAATGACTCTTCCACGAAGGTCATATTTGTACAGGTGTCGCTGCACAGTAGAACAGTGCACCATAGGGGTATGCCTTATGATCTCGTTCACGATAATAACGGTATAATTTTTAGTCTCATATGAAAAATTCATATTGTGATACTCTTGATATTCAATTCAATTCAATTCAATGCCTTTATTGTCATTGCACAGTAGTACAACAAAATTTGTGATTCTGGGCTATTACACATAAAAACAGCAAAAGATGATAAACAATAACAATAATCAGCAACAGTGAGACACATAGAATAGACTATGGGTAAAAATATGAGAATATAAAATGCAGTAATAAATAAATAGATAATATGAATCAGTGCAGCGTAAAAAGAGCAGCAGCAGCAGCAATATAGACTGAATTGCACATCTAGCCCAGCCAAGGAGCATACACAGTATGCACTATTGTATATTGAATTAATATGAATTTATTATCTTAATAGCACTTATGGCATAAAAAGTGTTAAGGAGTCTGGAAGTGCGAGATCTCGTAGACCTGTATCGCCTTCCAGAGGGTAACAGTGTGAAATGTTGGTGACCTGGGTGGGAAGAGTCCTTAATTATGTTTGTGGCCCTACGGAGACAGCGGCTTTTGTACACGTCCTCAAGTGCTGGTAACTGTGTACCAATGATGTTCTGGGCTAACTTGACGACCCTCTGGAGAGCCTTCCTTTCAGCAGCCATGCAGCTGGAAAACCACACTAGTGAGAGTCCATGTGAGGTCCTGGGAGATGTGTGTACCCAAGAATTTAAAGAAAGACACTCTCTCCACAATTTCTCCTTTGATGTGTAATGGAGCAGGAAACTTCTTCTCTTTCCTGAAACACACTATCATCTCCTTTGTTTTGGAGGTGTTTAGTATCAGATTGTTTGTGGAGCACCATTCAGTCAGTCTACAGACTTCATCCCTATAGGCAGATTCGTCTACGTTCTGTATCAGTCCGACCACAGTGGTGTCGTCTGCAAACTTAATGATGTTGTTTGTGCTGTGTGTTGGTGTACAGTCATGTGTGTAGAGGACAAACAGAAGAGGACTCAGCACACAACCTTGCGGGGCCCCAGTGTTGAGTCTCAGGGAGGAAGAGTGGTGGGTACCCAGCCTGACCATCTATGACCGGTTGGTTAAAAAGTCTGTAGTCCACCTGCATGTGTGCTGGTTCACACCCAGGTCCAGCAGCTTGGTCTCCATTCTTCTGGGGTTGATTGTATTAAATGCGGAGATGAAGTCCAAAAACAGTAGCCTCACCGATGTTCCAGGGTGTTCCAGATGAGAGAGTGCAGTATGCAGGGCTGTGTTTATGGCATCCTCTTGACCTATTTGCCCTATAGGCGAACTGGTTCTGGTCCAGGGTGGTTGGCAGTGCAGCCTTGATATGCCTCACAATCAGCCTCTTGAAGCATTTCATCACAGTGGGGGTGAGGGCTACTGGTCTGAAGTCATTGAGGCTGTTGATGCATCATTTCTTGGGGACAGGGGCTATAGTGGCAGATTTTAAGCATTTGGGGACAGTGCATGTAGACAGAGAGAGGTTAAAGATTTTGCTGAATACCTCTGCCAGCTGGTTGGCGCAGTCTCTCAGTGCCCTCCCTGGGATGCCATCAGGACCAGCAGCTTTCTTGGGGTTAACACCTCGGAGTACCCTCCTGACGTCCTCTGTGCTCACAGTAAGTGGCAGGCTTTCTCAGGCTGGAGGCAGCAGGTTCCCAGTCGCTGTATCAGTCACCTTGAAGTGGGCAAAGAAGTGATTCAGTTCATCTGCTAGAGAGTCACTAGTGGTGGTGTAGGTGTCTTTGCCATATTTGTGTTTAGTCAGGTGCTGAATACCTTACCATGCCTTCCGTGGGTCTCCCTAGCTGAAATACCCTTCTATTCTCTGCCTGTAGTCCTTCTTGGCTGCCTTGATGCCTCTCTTCAGGTTGGACCTGGCAGCACTGTATAGGTCCCTTTTGCCAGACCTGAAGGCTGTATTTCTTTCCAGCAGTAGATGTTTGACATCCCTAGTCATCCACGGTGTGCTGTTAGGGAAGCACCTGATGCGCTTGTCCACAGTGACACAGTCAATACAGTTTTGGATGTAAAATACGACAGTGGATGTAAAGTAGTTTATGTCCTGATGAGCAAATAAATCCTGGTGTGTGTGCTCAAAACAGTCTTGGAGTTGGCTGAGAGCTCCCTCAGGCAACGTCTTAATCAGTCTCACACAGGGCTTAGTTTTGTGAATGAGAGGTCTGTATACCGGGGTGAGAGAATGGTAAAGCTGATCAGACATGCCTAAGTGGGGGAGTGTGGAGACTTTGTATCCTTCCTTAATGTTGCTGTAGACATGATCCAGTGGTTTAGAACTCTTGTGGGACATGTCATATGCTGATGGAATTTAGGGAGGACAGATTTCAAGTTGGCTTGATTAAAGTCTCCAGTTATGATGAAAGTCCCATCTGGGTATGCAGTCTGTGATTTGCTAATGATAGCAGAGTGTCCAGGGCTAGCTTGGTGTTTGCACTAGGTGGGTCATATACAGTCATAACAATAACAACTGTAACGCCGGATTTCCACTGGATGCGTGTCCGTTGCGGAACGACAGTGTCAAGTTATTAGCTTTTTCTTTCAACTTCTGCCCAACTTGAAATGGCCTGGCTCCATAAACCCCAAAGGATGCTAGGACAACTCTTTCATTCCAACTCAACATTCATTTTATTTTCTTGTTTGGTGATAGGTTGGTTAGATTTCATCAGGTTGAAAACCTTCAAGACATAAAAGAAACAACAAATTAGATACAGGTTATACAAACCCAAAAATAAAATTATTCTCCAACCAATTTCCTTAGTGGAATATTTTTTACAGTGCATAAATCAAAGTGAAAGATATAAATCTATGATATAAATCAATGAGACTATTTTAACTATTTTAACTATTTATTGTTTTAACTTACCATTTTGTAGTCACAAATATTTTACATTTAATACCTGTTTTAATATTGACTTGACTGGATTTATACAAAATGGATTTACCCACAAACATTTGAAAGAATTTGTGCTTAAACACCTATTTTTCACTTTAACTTTTAACTTTTTAATTTAAAGAGCTACACATTACCCCCACAATCAAAACCCAAACTTAAATCCATGCAGCCACTTTTTGCCTAACAACTGTGGCAGTAATTTAAGTATTAACACAAATATTTCTAACATCATCATAATCAACATCAAATATCATAAATTCAGTGTCTTTTAACGATACCAGAGGCGTCTTTGGGAGGAACCACAAGTTGAATTGCCTTCTTCTGTTGAGATGTTTCTCCATTCCCAGTGCAGGGTGAGTGCTGCTTGTCTCACAGGTGTCCTCACTTTCAGTGGTGAGCAGCCTGTTCTGCTCTGCCCTGCATTGCATTATTGGACTTGTAGTTAGTTGTAGTTGTGGAGGGTTTGAAGTGAAGTGGTTTGGTTTGAATCTTTTGCATCTCAGATTTATCTCAACAGGCAGCGCTGGTTATCCGCTGCGTGCTCCGCCGTCCGTCAATACCCACCGGCTGCGTTTGCTGTGCGGAACGGTGCAGCTCCGCCGGGAGACATCTCGGTGCACCGCCATGATAATATCTCCTAATCCATGGTGTCAGCGGGGTGAAATGATGTCTGAAAACCTCTGACCTGTTGACTTCAGGCCTGCCTCCGCCCATTATGTCATTTTCAAGGTGTAGTGCAGGGAAATATGATCCGCTGTGAACACTATTATTTTGAAAATTAACTGGATGTTTTATTTTGTTTCTGTGCACGACTTCCTCCCCCGCACAATCTGCTCTGTGCTAAATTGCTGCGTTGTGCTCTGGCGTCCGGCAAAAATAGAAGTCCTGCGTATCTGTTCCGGAGGGCTCCGGAGTGCCGGAGCTGAGACGGAGCTGGAACGCAGCATAGCCGCACCCGGTGGAAACACACACATTGACTAGAATTGAATCCTTTAGGCTCTGCTGCCATGCCGGAGCGGAGACGCAGCCAACACGCATCTGGTGGAAATAGGCCGTAACTTTCTGGGGCAGGTAGAAGGGTTGGCATGGTAATATACTCCTGGTGAGCAGTGTGTGTCCATGGTGGTCGTATTCGTGCACCACTGGTTATTAAGTATATACACAGCCCCCTCCTCTGCTCTTACCGTAGTCTCTGTTCCTGTCTGCCAGGTGAGCTGTGCAGCCTGCTAGCATGATAGCCTTGTCAGGGATCCCACTGTAGCCAGGTCTCAGTTATCACCATTAGGGAGCAGTCCAGAACCGACTTTTTTGCCGCTATGATTATCTCCAGCTCATCCACCTTGTTGCCGAGCGATCTGGCATTAGTGAGATAGATACTGGGCTTTGACAGCCGCGCTTCTGTCTCCATTCTCTCCAGTGCCTCTTGCGTCTCTCGTACGGTATAGTAATCCACCCAGACCCCGCTGTGTGTGCGATCTCCCGCAGGATATGATCGTATCTACACTCCGGACTACATCCCTAGTGCCACATGCTACTACGATCTTTAAAAGAGCGTCCCTGCTGTATGTAATGTTGCTGTTCGACAACCGTACAAACGTAATAAACAACAGGAAAACAACAATCCACAGACTTAGCCACTGTATCTGAATGTGCCACCATCTTGCCATAACTTTGATTTTTCAACTTGTTGACATATTGACGTCATACTGTTACCCATGGCAACAATATGCATGGCTGAAAGCGAAATTATAACTAACTCCGTGGTGGTTCCAAAAAGAGGAGCAGCTTCAGTAGTGTGAAATTAACTGTGGCATCATTAGGCCTGGGCGTCCTTAATATTTTATAAACAGTCCTAGACTTCTCAGACTCTTTTAGGGAGTAACCCCTCAGAGGGAACTCATTCAGCAGTCCTTGTGGCAACGGCACAGCATCTCTCCCTCTCCTCTCTCTCTGTGCGCAGGGCTGCCCCTGACCAAATTGGGGCCCTAAGCGAAATTTTATTTGGAGGCCCCAATCCCAAATGTATCATAGGTACAAAATGACCGTACAACAACTTGCCATTTGACTTGACAACCTTTATTGGCAATAACAAATGTACTGTAGATACAGTAGTTTGGCTGTATGAGTCAAATAAAATAAAAAATTCAACCTGAAATAAATAAACAAATAAATAAATATTAAATAAAAATAACTGCAAGGGTGGCACGGTGGTGTGGTGGTTAGCACTCTCGCCTCACAGCAAGAGGGTTGCCGGTTCGATCCCAGGTGTGGGAGCCCTTCTGTGCGGAGTTTGCATGTTCTCCCCGTGTCAGCGTGGGTTCTCTCCGGGCACTCCGGCTTCCTCCCACAGTCCAAAGACATGCAGATTGGGGACTAGGTTAATTGGTAACCCTAAATTGTCCATAGGTGTGAATGTGAGCGTGAATGGTTGTCTGTCTCTATGTGTCAGCCCTGTGATAGTCTGGTGACCTGTCCAGGGTGTACCCTGCCTCTCGCCCGATGTCAGCTGGAATGAATAACTTCAAACTGAAATAAATAAATAAACATATCTGAGTCACAAATAGCCATCAATTACTCATCAAAAGAAAGTAACTTCCACCACATCAATCCCCCACCCTTGATGAAACACTGAAAATAAAATAAAAGAGGGAGACAGGTTTTTCCTATTTAATCTTATTTTGCAAAAAAAAATAAAACAGAGACATTCTTTTCTATTTTCATCTTATTTAGCTATATTTCTCCCTCTCCCCTCTCTGGGAGCATCCGACCTCCCAGCCCCGCACATACCCCCGAGGCTCGGGTCTCCCCCTCCGTGGAGCCCGCCCGCCCTCCCGTCCCCGCACATACTCCTGAGGCTCTTTTGGATGACATGTCGACAACTCTTCACCTGCTGCAGCTCTGCAAGTGCCTGCCAGCGCACCCCTCTTATTGTTCAGATGTCGAGTGCTGTCAATCATTGCAGCGACGCATGGGCGGTCAGGTCTCTTCCCTCCTTCCTCGAGCTGATTCTACGCGCGCCTCACGGTAGTGCATGTGCGCATCCATTGCGCATATGCGCAAATGCGTCCCCTCGCGCAAAATGTGGCCCCCCATGGAAGATGAGGCCCTACGCACAGCGCGTGTTCTGCGTTTAGGGAGGGGCGGCCCTGTCTGTGCGCATATGGGAGTCGGTGTCATCAAGTGATTTTGTCATAAACCTGTAGTTATGTAAACCTGTGTGACGCTCACAGCTTGACAAAAACAAAACAAAACATGTGAATATGCAATATTTATGGTAGCATAACAGCCTGTCACAGGTTACAGTGGGATGATTAGAGGAGAAAACCAACTCAGTCATTTAGGATTTGGCTAAAAGAGGAGGAAATCACCCGTTGATTTATATGTATATATATATATATATATATATATATATATATAGACCCCAGGGTACATTTTTTGTATTTGTGAACTGTTTAAATGTGTAATTTGTGGTAGATTTTATTTTGCTGAGCCACTGATATTGCATCGAGAATCTGAATCTTACTCTGAGTTACTGTTGTTGTTTATAAACTAAATAGATGAGACATAATTTTTGTGTAGTATTTACTGAATATTTGTGGGCACGCTGTTAGGTTGACATGTAAAACTATACCCCTTAATTTGCTGCAATTCTGTTTTCTTAAATTAATAGTAACTAGTCCATACCCATTGGTAGCTTTGTCACCTTCTACCTATGCCAATCCTAAGTGCCTATGTGCAGTTTCACATAAATTGACCACGTCAGTGAGTAGAAAAATGTGGGACAGACAGAATGACTGACTGACAGAATGACACACTGACAGTTTCCGTGATTATGTACAGCATACCATACCATGACTTAGTCATACCAAAAATTAGGAAAAAAAACAAACATTCGGCCACAGGGGGAGCCACAGCGATCGGTCGCATTTTAGCCATTTTTAAGCATTTTTCTGTTGTTATAGCGCCACCCAGTTGCCAATTAGAGTTAAATTTCTCCAGTCACCTTGAGGTGTCCTGTTCTACATATCTACCAAGTTTAGTAAAAATCAATGTGGTGGTTAGGCCTAGATAAGAAATTAGCTCTCTAGTGCCCCCATTTTGTTTGATCGGGTCAATAATGGAGGGGTCCCCTCAGGTTATGTGTGGTCATATGCCTACAAAGTTGCGTGGTGATCCATGAAACCCTTGAGATGTTTTACACATTTATGTGATGAGCCACGCCCTCCGCAATATTTATTGCCTTATAGAAGCTCAGTTTTAGTAAGTTTTCCAACTTTTGCCAACAGGGAACTTTAGATATTGGTCCCTAGATTATGTTCAGGCAAATTTGTTCCTCATGAGGAGAGGCATCTGCATGTGCAAAGTTTCATGTCTGTATGGCATACGGGGCATGAGATATGCCCATTCAAAGTTAGCAATTTCAGTCGGTTGCTGTAGCGCCCCCTTTGGCCAATTGATGTAATATTGCTTCATTCGCATCCTCCCATGACCCTCTACCACTGTGCCAAATTTCACATGGATTGACCAAGTCAGTGAGGAGAAAAATGTGGAACAGACACACCCACAGACAGACAGAGTTTTCGTCATTATATAGTAAGATATATATGTATATGTATATACATATATGTGTGTATACATACATATATATATATATATATATATATATATATATATATATACAGTACAGGCCAAAAGTTTGGACACACCTTCTCATTCAATGCGTTTTCTTTATTTTCATGACTATTTACATTGTAGATTCTCACTGAAGGCATCAAAACTATGAATGAACACATGTGGAGTTATGTACTCAACAAAAAAAGGTGAAATAACTGAAAACATGTTTTATATTCTAGTTTCTTCAAAATAGCCACCCTTTGCTCTGATTACTGCTTTGCACACTCTTGGCATTCTCTCGATGAGCTTCAAGAGGTAGTCACCTGAAATGGTTTTCCAACAGTCTTGAAGGAGTTCCCAGAGGTATTTAGCACTTGTTGGCCCCTTTGCCTTCACTCTGCGGTCCAGCTCACCCCAAACCATCTCGATTGGGTTCAGGTCCGGTGACTGTGGAGGCCAGGTCATCTGCCGCAGCACTCCATCACTCTCCTTCTTGGTCAAATAGCCCTTACACAGCCTGGAGGTGTGTTTGGGGTCATTGTCCTGTTGAAAAATAAATGATCGTCCAACTAAACGCAAACCGGATGGGATGGCATGTCGCTGCAGGATGCTGTGGTAGCCATGCTGGTTCAGTGTGCCTTCAATTTTGAATAAATCCCCAACAGTGTCACCAGCAAAACACCCCCACACCATCACACCTCCTCCTCCATGCTTCACAGTGGGAACCAGGCATGTGGAATCCATCCGTTCACCTTTTCTGCGTCTCACAAAGACACGGCGGTTGGAACCAAAGATCTCAAATTTGGACTCATCAGACCAAAGCACAGATTTCCACTGGTCTAATGTCCATTCCTTGTGTTTCTTGGCCCAAACAAATCTCTTCTGCTTGTTGCCTCTCCTTAGCAGTGGTTTCCTAGCAGCTATTTGACCATGAAGGCCTGATTGGCGCAGTCTCCTCTTAACAGTTGTTCTAGAGATGGGTCTGCTGCTAGAACTCTGTGTGCCATTCATCTGGTCTCTGATCTGAGCTGCTGTTAACTTGCCATTTCTGAGGCTGGTGACTCGGATGAACTTATCCTCAGAAGCAGAGGTGACTCTTGGTCTTCCTTTCCTGGGTCGGTCCTCATGTGTGCCAGTTTCGTTGTAGCGCTTGATGGTTTTTGCGACTCCACTTGGGGACACATTTAAAGTTTTTGCAATTTTCCGGACTGACTGACCTTCATTTCTTAAAGTAATGATGGCCACTCGTTTTTCTTTAGTTAGCTGATTGGTTCTTGCCATAATATGAATTTTAACAGTTGTCCAATAGGGCTGTCGGCTGTGTATTAACCTGACTTCTGCACAACACAACTGATGGTCCCAACCCCATTGATAAAGCAAGAAATTCCACTAATTAACCCTGATAAGGCACACCTGTGAAGTGGAAACCATTTCAGGTGACTACCTCTTGAAGCTCATGGAGAGAATGCCAAGAGTGTGCAAAGTAGTAATCAGAGCAAAGGGTGGCTATTTTGAAGAAACTAGAATATAAAACATGTTTTCAGTTATTTCACCTTTTTTTGTTAAGTACATAACTCCACGTGTTCATTCATAGTTTTGATGCCTTCAGTGAGAATCTACAATGTAAATAGTCATGAAAATAAAGAAAACGCATTGAATGAGAAGGTGTGTCCAAACTTTTGGCCTGTACTGTATATATATATAAATAATAAATGTTATAAATAATAAATGTTTTACTAATTTGTCATATCATCAAGAGTATTGTTATCGCAAAAATACCCTGAAATATCATGAAAATATTGTAGGGCCATATCGCCCACCCCTGGTGCACCACCCCTCCAGAGTCTGATAAATCTTCCTGCAGGTCTTTTGCAGTCAAATGGGGGGTTTGATTTGCCTTTCTAACAATCCTACAAGCAGCTCTCCCAGAATGTTTCTTGGTCTTCCACACTTTGCTACCTTCTTAAAGACTTCTCCTGCTTTGTGGGCATCAGTTATTTTAGTTTTTAGAGTGTTAGGCAACTGTTTAGAGGAGCCCATGGCTGCTGATTTTTGAGACAAGGTTTCAGAAGTCAGAGTATTTATGAAGCTTTGAAATTTGCATCACCTGGCCTTTTCTTCATTAGTCATACTTCTACTGTTAATATACACATGATTATTGTCACACATGTATACTATCAGGTATTAATATATTATTATTAGGGGGCCAAGCCCGAGGGGCCGAGGGAATGCAAGCAGACGCGTTTCCTAGGACCAGCGGTGCTAGGAACCCTATTGTTTTTGTAAAGATTTTTATTTTTATTCTTCCATAGGTAAAAGTGGTGCTGCAGGCTAAACCGTGCAAGGGAGGGCGGTGCAATTTGGAGGGGTGGTCCAGACCCCTGCACGTACCTCAGATGCAAAAAACTATGTATATCTGCCTGCAGGGGGTGCTATAACCTAGGCCAATGCGTTTTTGCCAATAGCTCCCACACCGTATGTCGCACATTCAAAAATCTTGTATCCCCAGCTTCCCTGAATAGAGCTGAATCACTTTGCCATAGGCCATGCCCACTTGCGCCTAGGAAGTTTTTTTGCAAAATCGCGAAAACTGGAAAACCTACTTTTTCGAACTTCTCCTTGGGATTTTCTCCAATCTGCGTGAAACTTGACATATACACTCTTCTACTGGACCTGATATAAAGTTATCAAAAGAATTTTATTCGGTCAAAAAATGCACAAATTATTAACAAACAAACTTCTAAAGCTAGCTATAAAAATGCAAACTGTTGGATATCTCGGTCAAACTTGGCATAAGACTGTGAGGGTATGAGCCAAATTTGGCGAATTTTGGCAACTAGGGGGCGCTACAAATACGGTAAGTTTATATCTCTTGAACGGCTGCACCGATTTCTACGAAATTCGGTTGGTAGGGCCAATTCTGAGGTCATATCTTGAAGGTGGTCATGACTGGTCAATGTGGGCGTGGCTTATTACAAGATAAACAACAAACATTAATTTCAGCCAAACTATTATGCTGAGGGCTTTGAAATTTTAAGGGTACATATAGAATAGGACACAGATCTTCCATACCAAAAATTGCACATGTACTCCACTAGGTGGCGCTATAACGGATGCAAACGCGTTTTTGCCTGCAACTTAGACATTTTAAATGACACTTTCACAAACATTATATCCCTGTGTTCCCTGGATAGAGCTGGGTTTTTTGACACAGGCCCCACCCGCTACTGCTGCACATTCTCTTTGCTAATTCGCCACATGTCCAAAACCTACTTTTTCGAACTCCTCCTACATTTTAAGTGCCACCTGCCTGAAACTTTGCACATAGAATCTCCAGATGTGTCTGATGAAAAGTTATCAAAAGAATTTTGGCACCCATGACAGGCGCTCCGAGCGGTTGGGGGGTTCGGTGCCTTGGCCAGGGGCACCTCGGCAGTGCCCAGGAGGTGAACTGGCACCTCTCCAGCCACCAGTCCACGCTCCATATTTTGGTCCGGACGGGGACTTGAACAGGCGACCTTCCAGTTCCCAACCCAAGTCCCTATGGACTGAGCTACTGCCGCCCCAAAATGCGCTTGTGACAACCAAACAATCTTTTTTGCTAGCTAAAAAACACACATTGTTTCATATTTCACTCAAAGTAGATGCTTTCAACATCAAACTTAAGTCACTCGTTCCCGAGGTCATCCAGAGGCTTTGTGCCAAATTCATCGCAAATCGATCTATAGGTGGCGCTATAACGGATGCAAAGGCAGTTTTGCCTGTAACTTCCACATTTTAAATGACACATTCATAAACATGCGCTCGCCCAGAGCCCGTCGTCCTTTGGGGACAACTTCCATGGGCTCCGCGGGACGCGGGGACCGAGTCGCACGAGGGGGCTTGGCCCCCGTTCATAACTGCTTGCAGTTCTAGTTAATTATAATATTATTACTTTTATTAATGTTGTTGTAAGCTACTGTCATTACCGTCTGTCCTGCATCTCTCTCTGTCTCTGTCTCTGTCTCTTTCTGTCTCATTGTGTCATACGGATTACTGTCAATTTATTATGTTGATCTGTTCTGTACGACATCTATTGCTCGTCTGTCCGTCCTGGAAGAGGGATCCCTCCTCAGTTGCTCTTCCTGAGGTTTCTACCGTTTTTTTCCCGTTAAAGGGGTTTTTTTGGGGAGTTTTTCCTTATCCGCTGTGAGGGTCCAAAGGACAGAGGGATGTTGTATGCTGTAAAGTCCTGTGAGGCAAATTGTGATTTGTGATATTGGGCTTTATAAATAAAATTGATTGATTGATTGATTCTAACGATGACTGTGAACAAGCCATAGTACTAACAAGCTGATTTGAATGGTGCTTCTTTCCTTTTTCTCACTCTAAAATTGTACAAAACAAAATGTATTACAGTAATCTTGCTTGAAATGTTGAAAAGCATCTTTCGTCTTTAACTTCATAGCTTTTGGAGATCAGTTCATCTTCTACCTACTTGAATATAATAGAAAATGTGGTCATTGGTATGAAACGTAAGTAGGTGCTGTTGCATAATATCTGATTTCTTTGGACAGTACACAACAGATCAGAGGCTGAGACTCTGATGGGAGTCACTCCTCTAGTCTTTGTATAATGGGATAGTCTAAAAGTGTCACTTTTAGATGTGTTTTTTTTTTTTTTACTCCAGGAGGTAAAGGGAGTCTAAATCAGTTACTCTGGCCTATAGAGGTCTGGGGGCCGGAGGGACTGGACAATAGGGAGCCCAGCAAGAGGAACAAAAAGAAATGAGGGGGAGGAAAGCCTACCATCTGGAAGAAGAAGCAAACACTCAACTGTTTGTTCATGAAATGACAGACATGTTTTGCAAGGCCAAGACAGGAATGGCTTCATTCAGCATTCCATCTTTTTTTTGTACTCCAAAGAAAAGATGTAGAGTGCACATAAATTAACTTTGGTCATCTGTCACCCCAGAACTTATTCAGTTTTATTCTCCTCTTGATTCCAGGTGTCACTATTTTTAGTTCAGGAAGCATGCAAACACATGTGTCTCTAAGTGAGCAAGTTTAAAACACACTTTCTGTTTTATCGACACGCCTGCAGACTTTTTCTCTGTATGCATCTAACCCCTGGCCCTCTAAAGGCAGGCCTCGGGGGAGGAATAATCTCCAAACCTTTTCATGCTCTCTGCATGGTGCCTGAGAGCAGAGGGGAGAGGAGAGTCTAGCAGACCATTTATCTGCCTCCGCACAAGAGCTGCAACATTGTGTTGAGCAGGTGTTGCCACGGCATTTCTACCCTTTAAATAATGTGGATAGGACACACTCAAAGATGTCTGGGACCCGTGGCATTCTGCCTTACTGTTTTTCTTGGACAGCTTATAAAAAAACCACACTGTCAAGTGGGATCATTTTCACACTGAATCGTTGCCCTTCTTTCCTTCTCTCTGGTTTAGAGGTATGCTGACATCAGCAGAAATACATCACACACAAATATCTTATAAACTTATGCCACCCGACCTGGTTGGACTTCTCTCCCTGTATATTTTCCTCTACTTTTAATACCCTCGTTTGTTTGACTTTGGGGGTTTCTTTGCACTTTGCTCACTCAGGCTTAACTACCCTCTGTAAATGTTACAGCCATTGGTTTTTGGATTAAGTCCTCCACTAAATAATAATCAAATCCCAGAAGCTGCTTTACTGTATCCTAGAAACCATGTCACTGGATGGATGGGGTGGGGGGGTGGGGGGGCTGCAATGTGATAAACACAGATAGGACTCTGGGTGTCCTGGCTCTAACAACAAACATCTGGACTACCCAAAGGCCCAAAGAACGCTTTAGACTTTTGCTAATGGAGCAGAATACAGGATCCTATGAATTAGAAATGCCCTGACATAGCACAATAGAGCTCTTCATGTATAACCTTACTCCTGTGTGAGTGCCTTGAGGGATGTAGTAATAATTAGGCTGACAAAGGCTACCAAAAGCCTCCACGTATACTTAATTATACACTGGTGCATTACTCTGCTAAGAGCTTAAATGTCAGGCCAATGCCATAGTAATATAAGAATGATAAGATGACTTTTTTCTTAATGGTAAAGAATAATCTCACAATCACATGCAATACAAAGAAAGCAGCATGTGTATTATTCTGAAGTCTTAAATTATTCCAAGTCTTAATTTAATTTTGGCTACAAATAAACCAAGGGATGCTTTTGACACAGTAACCTGATCAAAGAGAGGGAAAAGCCATATAGACGTTTCAGAAAGAGTAAATTTGTTTATCTGTGTGCTCCACTTCTATAGTACTGAATCAAAGACGAGATGAGGTATGTATACTGCTAAATTCCTCCAGAAACAATATATTGTTAAGACAATAGACCCTTTTACTGTTAGTAAACAGTGATGTTTTTTGGTGGGCGGGGCTTAGCTGGAGGCAAAATAATTCTCCACAGATATTAGCTAGCACCAGCTAGCCATTTCTGTTAGCTTGTTTTAGACAATTGAGGAAGATAATGCGAGTGGTGCATTCAGGAATAGCACAAACTGGACCGTTCATAAATTCAGAGTGCTGTCGGAATGTACCATTCAGTTATCTTGAGCATTGCACTCTTGTAGTGGCAGAGCACACTCTGGGCACTCTAGGCCCGTTTCCACCGCAGGAACTTCGGGATAATTTTACGGGGCCGGGGCCGTTGGTGCGTGTCTCCACCGCAAGAACCACCCCCGAAGGACAGAGTTCAGGAACTTTTACAGGGGCTAAACAAGTCCCTGCCTTGGGGTAGGTACTCAGAACGGCCCCGAATGACTCCTGGCTGGGGCTTGGGGATTACTTGGTGCTGATTGGATATACTCAAGGAGGGATGTGACGACAACAGAAAGCAACAAAATAGCCGGCATTTTTAAAACTCAGCAGACGAGGGTTAGCTCGTTCATATAGCTTCCGCCGCCATCTAAAAAAAACTCACTAAGTGGCCTGTGAAAAAAATATTTTTTCCAGCGGATATCTTAGTTACAACATGATTGAGCTAGCAAAGCAGTTTTGTGTTGATATGTGTGGTATTTATTCAGTTATGGGAAGTCACGATGTCTAGAAAGCATCAGCTACAATCAGGACGTCATCTGTTAAAAGCCTCCCGTTGTCGGATACGACATGAAACTACTCCAGTTAGCTCAATCATGTTGTAACTAAGACATCCGCTGGAAAAAAATATTTTCTTCACGGGCCATTTAGTGAGTTATTACAGACACCGCTATCGGCTAACGGCGTCCCTACGTCGCCCCGGCCAAAATGGTCGCGCAACGATTACGTCACATCCAGAGCCCATAACTTTACAGGAACTTTCCTCGTACTCCGCTCTCTCAGTGGAGACACGGCGGTTGAGAGGGCCGAGCGAGAGGATGTTCGACATTTTGCGGAGTAAAATGTCGGCAGTGTGGCGATCCATCCCTCACTGCACTCGCATTTGCGACTAAAAATAGTTTTGAGTGAGCAAAATAGGCTTAAATCATTCAGCACGCTGTGCGAGCAGCCTACAGATTTCAACCACCAGCAGAACGAAAGGCGAATCCCACCAATTGTGGGTTGAACGGGGGTCACAGACACAGACAGTAATGTATTCCTGTCAAATACAGTGGCCATCGGCTTACCAGCGACGGATAAGTCGGCTCCAATAATATCCTTTTCTTGGCGTGTGGACTGCCCAGAAGTACCTGAACAGTCGAGCCAGCCGAACACAGGTATGTGATGTGTCAGAGGAGAAACGAGCCGTTCACGGCCCACAAACCTCACTGCACTTTAGGGACTGTTCTTTAGGGGAGGAGGGTGGCTGGTTGATTCTTATTTTATTTACTTATTTTATTTTGATCCCCCCTATGTTAATCACTTATTGATGCTGTTTTTGAAGTATGAATAAGTCAATAAGTAATTTATTCCATTGAAATATCATTGATGTAGCCTATAATAGAAAAGTGATTTATTTTTTCATAAATGACAAAAGGCACATCTGCCTCATTTTCGCTGTGGTATCATGATACTACTCAGAACCATGATATTTTCATTGGTATCGTACAGTGGGATCCAGTTTTGGTACCGTGACAACACTAATCTGGAGGGGGTTCATCTGCAAAAACTAATGAAAAACTAAACAACGATATTCGGTACTCTGTATTCGGCCAAGCGTTTAATATTATTCGGCTTCGGCTTCGGCCACAGATTTTCATTTCGGTACATCCCTAGTTTCTTTGACCAACAGGGCTTTCATTTTAGTGTCAGACTGAATTCACGAACGCACCATGTCAGGTCATTCACTCTGCGGGACCACAAGTGTTACCTGAATAAGTAAACACTGACCAACAGGACCAGATTGGCCGACCCATTCCGTAGGCTTGTGCTTATAATGTTAGCATGTTGTACTTTTTTGGAAAACGTGTTTAGTGTAAGACAGTTGTTTGTCAGTGAGCCTTGCAAGTTGTAGTGGAGCCTAATTTTGTAATGTTACCTTTGTTAAATCTTGCTGTTGTCCCTGGCTTCATATGCGAAATCTGAGCTAGCCGCTAGGCGAATTTATGCAATGTAGAAAGTTATAGGCTTGTGCTCATAACATTAGCATGTTGTATTTGTGAGGAAAATGTGTCCAGCAAAAGACGAATGTCTGACTCCTGCGAGTCATGATGAAGCCGATGTGTATACTTGTGTTTGAGATTGTCACTATTAAGCCATATTTAATGTGTGCTTTGGGTGTGTTTTGAACTAACTAAGCTTTACAGCACTTCACAGAAGCCCCACTGCCAACTAGTGTAGAAGTGTAACTGCAGAGTGACACAGAAACACCACCACACAAGTATCGGTAACGGTGTAGGCCATGTGTGTAGGCTACGGCATAGGCTCTGTATAGAGCTGACACACAACACAAGTATAAATACGCTTTTAGAGCAAGTGACAGAGACACAGGCCTCAAAGTGACCTTATACAGTGTTTATGGCCCATACCTGTTAGTAAACAATTGACTATTTGCTATTCCAGCAGACATGGCTCAACATTAGCATTCATTTGAAGTTGTGTATCTTTCCACCTGCTGCATATGTAAGTGCAGTATTCTCTCTCCTTTTGGCTTTGTTTTGACCTTCACCAAAGGCTGAGAAAAACTTTAGCAGCTAGACATTTCACTTTTCTCATATGTTTGTCATTAACTTTGTTTGTATACTGCATGGTGCTGAGCAGTTAGCATAAATTTGGTTTATCAGGGTTTTTAAAAAAAACTACTGCTGGAAATTGGATTCAGTAGAGTATTGTGACTGATTCATGCTGTAAAATAAAACAAGCTATGAGCATTTAAAGTTAGGAATGCACAGTATTGGATTTTTTGCCAATATCCAATATGCAGCTATGTAACAACTCATTCGACTGATAACCAATACCGATATCGATAAATCCCCTGATTTTGGTGATCATCAAGTCTCTTCTGTAGTGGAATATTGTGCATGCATGCTCTTATCATGATGGCCTACCAGCAGAGGGAGACATGAAATTCAGTACTTTTCAGTGTATGCAATATTTATTCATTGTGGTGCAAACTAAGAAAAAGCATGTTGGCAAAGGGGAAACTTCCAGGGCTGAAAAATGAAGCCAATGTGGAAGTGCCAAATACTGCAGTTCCTATAATGGCCACTTGAGGCTGGCTTCAGGAGTAAGTCAATCCCCTTAGACACTCATGTTAAAATGCCCAACTTTACAGCAGAAATAAACATGATTACAGCATGCATGGTACAAGCCTGGTTTATTAGGGCTTAAAGTAATACATTTTTAAGAGCGGGGCCACTTGAGTGACAGGCTGTCTGCCTACAGTCTTTGATTCAGATCCACCCCTCGCTTCTCCACAGCTCCACCCTCTCGTCCAAATATGGTCACTTCTGACTCCAAAAAGTCAAGATGGTGACAGCTGAAATGCTGAACTGGAGGCTTCAAAATAAGAGTCCACAAACCAATGGATGCCATCATAGTGGCCACATCTCTTGGTTTACAAAGTTTATGGTGGAAACAAGTTAGCTAATGTGAACACCTGTTCAATATAAAAGTTACAGCATTTCACTGAGTTGCTAAGGTGAAAAAACTTTTGGTTTGATAATAAAAACTTAAGAAATTAATGAGATATGGGTCTGTGTACAGGTTGCAGGTAACAGGAGGTGTCTGACTTCTTTTGGCTGTAGTCATAGCACAGCATTTATGTTGTCACTCTGGTGAGATTAGGGATTAGATTAGTGGGTTCTACAGAGCCGTCAAACAGCAGTCCCCCACGGTAATGCTAGAGTAAGAGTTTTTAAACAGCACGGTGGGAAATAAGAGCAATGTCCTCTCACAAAACCAATGTGGGTTGGCAGTACTTTCATCTAGAAAATGAAAACAATGTAGGCTGTGTCAGAAAATAAACTTGCATATAATCACTCGACAAGAGAGCAAGGTCAGCTTCAGCTCCAGGGCCTAACGGAATCCCCTACAAGCTCTACAAGAACTGCCCCCAAGTGCTGAAATGCCTTTGGAAACTCATGAGTGCAGCATGGAAGAACCAACTCATACCATCAGAGTGGCAAAGAGCTGTAGTAGTGTTCATTCCGAAAGAGCAGGAGTCCCACAACATCAATTTCAATTTTCAATTTTATTTATAAAGCCCAATATCACAAATCACAATTTGCCTCACAGGGCTTTACAGCATACGACATCCCTCTGTCCTTAAGACCCTCACAGCGGATAAGGAAAAACTCCCCAAAAAAAACCCCTTTAACGGGGAAAAAAAAAAAACGGTAGAAACCTCAGGAAGAGCAACTGAGGAGGGATCCCTCTTCCAGGACGGACAGACATGCAATAGATGTCGTACAGAACAGATCAGCATAATAAATTAACAGTAATCCATATGACACAATGAGACAGAGAGAGAGAGAGAGAGAGAGAGAGAGAGATGCAGGTAATGACAGTAGCTTACAACAACATTAATGAAAGTAATAATATTATAGTTATAGTTCTGGCTACTGTGGTACAATATGTTGAAAGTATGTATTAATATCAGACAGTATACTTGTGTGACAATAGTCATATGTGTATAATAACAGTAGAAGTATGACTAATGACTAATGATGGCAGCAGCAGCAGGAGGCATCTGGCAGGACCACGGCAGCAGCACAACCACACACGTCACACTGTCCAGGCACCGCTGCGGTATGAGTTATTCTGAGAGACAGTGGAGCACAAAGGCTCCGGAGAAGAAGCCGAGTTAGTGACATCCAGAATGGCCGAGTTAGCAAGATGCAGTAATAGGATGAGAGTGAGAGAGAGAGAGAGAGAGAGAGAGAGAGAGAGAGAGAGAGAGAGGGAGAGAGAGGGAGCCCGGTGTATTATAGGGGGTCCTCCGGCAGACTAGGCCTAAGTCAGCCTAACTAGGGGCTGGTACAGGGCAAGCCTGAGCCAGCCCTAACTATAAGCTTTATCAAAGAGGAAAGTCTTAAGTCTAGTCTTAAATGTGGAGACGGTGTCTGCCTCCCGGACCGTAACAGGAAGATGATTCCACAGGAGAGGAGCCTGATAGCTGAAGGCTCTGGCTCCTGATCTGCTTTTGGAGACTTTAGGGACCACGAGTAACCCTGCGTTCTCAGAGCGCAGTGTTCTGGTGGGATAATATGGCAGTATGAGCTCTCTAAGATATGACGGAGCTTGACCATTTAGAGCTTTATAAGTTAACAGTAGGATTTTAAATTCAATTCTGGATTTTACAGGGAGCCAGTGCAGAGAAGCTAAAACAGGAGAAATATGATCTCGTTTCTTAGTTCCTGTTAGTACACGTGCTGCTGCATTCTGAATTAGCTGGAGAGTTTTTAAGGACTTACTAGAGCTACCTGATAATAGAGAGTTACAGTAATCCAGCCTTGAGGTAACAAAAGCGTGGACCAATTTTTCTGCATCTTTTCGGGTCAAGATAGGCCTAATTTTCGCAATATTACGCAGATGAAAAAATGCAGTCCGTGAGGTTTGCTTTAAATGAGAATTAAAAGACAAATCTTGATCAAATATTACTCCGAGGTTTCTTACGGTAGTGCTAGAGGCCAGAGCAATGCCATCTGGAGAAACTATGTCATCAGATAAAGAGTCTCTGAGTTGTTTGGGGCCAAGAACAATAACTTCAGTTTTGTCTGAATTTAACATCAGGAAATTGGTGCTCATCCAATTTTTTATGTCTTTAAGGCAGTTATGGAGTTTAGTTAATTGATTACTTTCTTCTGGCTTCATCGATAAATACAACTGTGTATCATCCGCATAACAATGGAAATTTATAGAATGATTTCTAATGATGTTACCTAAAGGAAGCATATATAGAGTAAATAGGATTGGTCCGAGCACAGAACCTTGCGGAACTCCAAAACAAACTTTGGTACGTAAGGATGATTCATTACGAACGTCAACAAATTGAAAACGATCAGATAAATAAGATTTAAACCAGCTTAGTGCTGAACCTTTTAGGCCAATTAAGTGATCCAGTCTCTGCAGTAGAATTTGATGGTCAATTGTGTCAAACGCCGCACTAAGATCTAATAAAACAAGAACAGAGACGAGTCCTTTGTCTGAAGCAATCAGAAGGTCATTTGTAATTTTAACTAGAGCTGTCTCAGTGCTATGATGCACTCTAAATCCTGACTGAAATTCCTCAAATAAATTATTATCCTGGAGAAAATCACACAGCTGGTCTGCGACTACTTTCTCAAGGATCTTTGACATAAAGGGAAGATTAGATATTGGTCTATAGTTGGCTAACACCTCTGGATCCAGGGTGGGCTTTTTTAGGAGAGGTTTAATTACAGCTACCTTAAAAGACTGTGGTACATAGCCTGTTAATAGGGATATATTGATCATATCTAATATATGAGTGTTAACTAAAGGAAAGACCTCCTTAAGTAGCCTAGTTGGGATGGGGTCTAAGAGACACGTTGATGATTTAGATGAAGAAATCACTGCGGTCAATTCTTGAAGAGAAATTGGGGAGAAGCAATCTAAATATATATTAGATTCTACAGCTGTGTTTGAGGTTAGATAGGTAGGCCTACCATCCGAGGGCAGGAGGTCATGAATTTTGCCTCTAATAGTTAGAATTTTGTCATTAAAAAAGCTCATAAAATCATTACTGCTAAGGGCTAAAGGAATACAAGGCTCAATAGAGCTTTGACTCTCAGTCAGCCTGGCTACAGTGCTGAAAAGAAACCTGGGGTTGTTCTTGTTTTCTTCTATTAATGCTGAGTAATAGTTTGCTCTGGCATTGCGGAGGCCCCTCTTATGAGTTTTGAGACTGTCTGTCCAGATTAAACGAGATTCTTCCAGTTTGGTTAATCGCCAATTCCTTTCAAATTTTCGCGATATTTGTTTTAACCTACGGGTTTGAGAGTTATACCAAGGAGCAAACTTTCTTTGCTTTGTTAACTTCTTTTTAAGAGGAGCTACAGAGTCGAGCGTTGTTCGCAGCGAGCCTACGGCGCTATCAACAAAATGATCAATTTGGGAGAGGTTAAAGTCGGCACGGGAAACCTCTGTTACTGAAGGTATTGGTATTGAATTTAACGACGAAGTAATCTTTTCCTTAAATTTTGTGACAGCACTATCTGATAAACATCTAGTATAGTAACTGTTGCTAAGTGGCGTGTAATCGAGTAAAAAGAAATCAAAAGTAATCAGATAATGATCTGATAGCAAGGGATTCTGTGGAAAGACTTTTAGGTTATCAATTTCAATTCCATACGTCAGAACTAGATCGAGGGTATGGTTAAAACAGTGAGTGGGTTCATGTACACCCTGACTGAAGCCAATGGAGTCTATTAATGAGATAAACGCGGTAGCCAGGGAGTCATTATCAACGTCGACATGAATGTTAAAATCGCCTACAATAATAACTTTATCTGATTTAAGAACTAAACTGGATAAAAACTCTGAGAATTCAGATACAAATTCAGAATACGGGCCAGGAGCACGGTACACTATAACAAATAAAAGTGGCTGCGAGGTTTTCCAGGTCGGATGTAAAACACTAAGAACGAGGCTTTCAAATGAATTATAATCTAGTTTAGGTTTAGGGCTGATTAACAGACTAGAGTTAAAAATGGCTGCAACTCCCCCTCCTCGGCCGCTGCCTCGAGGAATGTGGGTATTATTATGACTGGGAGGAGTGGACTCATTTAGACTAACATATTCATCTTGACACAGCCAGGTTTCAGTGAGACTGAGTAAATCAATATGATTATCTGATATTAATTCGTTTACTAACACTGCTTTAGACGATAGAGACCTGATATTTAACAGTCCGCATTTAATTCTCCTGTTTTGTCTTTCTGTCACAGAAGAGGTTTTAATTTTTATGAGGTTGTTATGCACAACTCCTCTTTGTTTAATTTTAGATTTAAATAATTTAGGTGGTCGGGGGACAGACACCGTTTGTATAAAACTATGAAAACTATGGCTGGGTAACTGAACTAGAAGCTCAGAGAGGCGTTTAGGACTGCAACTCTCTGTCCTGGTCTCAACTCTGGGTTGTCAGGGATTTAAATTACTAATAAAATTTGCCAGGTTCCTAGAAATGAGAGCAGCTCCATCCAAAGTGGGGTGAATGCCGTCTCTCCTAATAAGACCAGGTTTTCCCCAGAAAGTTTGCCAATTATTAACAAAACCCACATCGTTTGCTGGACACCACCTGGACAGCCAGCGGTTAAATGATGACATGCGGCTAAACATGTCATCACTGGTCAGATTTGGGAGGGGTCCAGAGAAAACTACGGAGTCCGACATCGTTTTTGCCTATTCACACACCGAGGCAATATTAATTTTAGTGACCTCCGATTGGCGTAACCGGGTGTCATTGCCGCCGACGTGAATAACAATCTTACTGAATCTACGTTTAGCTTTAGCCAGCAGTTTTAAATTTGATTCAATGTCGCCCGCTCTGGCCCCAGGGATACATTTGACTATGGCCGCTGGTGTTGCTAACTTCACGTTCCTCAGAATAGAGCTGCCAATAACCAGAGTTTTATCCTCAGCGGGTGTGTCGCTGAGTGGGGAAAAGCGGTTGGAAACGTGAACAGGCTGGTGGTGAACCGTGGGCTTCTGCTTGGAGCTGTGCTTCTGGCGAACCGTAACCCAACCTCCCGGCTGAACGGGAGTTACCGGAGGACAGTTAGCAGATGTTAAGGCTATGCTATGTGGCTCCGCACCGGCTACAGGGGGCTGGCTAACTACCGCAGCTTTTGAATGGTTTTCCATGGTGCGGAACCGCGCTTCTAATTCACTAAGCCTCGCCTCCAACGCAGCAAATAAGCTCCACTTATTACAATTACCACTGTCGCTAAAGGAGGCAGAGGCATAACTGAACATTTGGCACACCGGGCAAGAAAGAGCAGGAGAAGGAGAAGCCATGGCTAAGCTAAAGTAGCTAACAAGGCTAAGAGCGTGCAAACAACAGCTAAGAGATTAGCGAGAAAGTCGTAGAAAGAAGGAGAGCTATAAGTGCTTAAACAGAACCAGTGTGGGTTATGACTTGAAGTAGACGTTAAAGCAGCGTTAAAGCAACTGAGGTGAGAAAGCAGGCTAGCAGAATTCACCAGAGCAGTACAGAGACACTGTCACAGAAACACCGGAAATGACACAACTCGCTTACCGCAATACGTCAGCATGTGAGTCTCAGAATTACTCAACCTGAATAGATAGAATAGAAGCCACAGTCAGCCAGCCAGTTCAGGAGCATTGCACTACTGAACGTCGAGGGGAAAGTTTTCTTTGCAGTCATGGTCAAGAGATTGACATCTTATCTCACAGGAAATGGCTACATTGACACCAGTTGCCAGAAAGCAGGAGTGCCAGGCTTTCCAGGATGCGTGGAGCATTCTTCAATGATTTGGGGGCAGATCCAGAGAGCCAAGCAGGAGAAAAGCAACCTTCACGTGGTGTGGCTTGACCTCGCGAATGCTTATGAGTCCGTCCCTCACAAACTCATCCATTTTGCTTTGGAGTTCTTCCACGTCCCTGAGTCCATCAACAACCTAGTAAGCAGCTACTTCAGGGACTTCCGGATGTGCTTCAGCCTCCAGGATTTTACAACAGGATGGCAGCAACTGGAAGTAGGCATCGCCATGGGTTGTTCCATCTTTCCAGTCCTCTTTGTCACAGCCTTTGAGATCATCCTCTGCGGAGCCCAACAGACCATGGGAGGAATAAAGCTGCAGACAGGGGAAAGGCTTCCACCACTCCGAAGCTACATGGACGATGTCACCGTAGTTCTGCAGACAGCACCATGCACAAGAAGGTGCTTGAAGAGGCTGGATGAACTAGTGACATGGGCACGGATGAAAAATAAAACCCTCCAAGTCACGAAGCCTCTCCCTACAAAAAGGCTCCAGGAATGACAACACCATTTTTGTCGCAGTAGGTGTGCAAATCCCCCTACTGGCCAGCCAGCCCATACAGAGCCTAGGGCGGTAGTACAGCGCAGATCTGTCAGACAAGCAAGCGGGTAAGGCAGCACAGGAACAACTCTCAGAAGGCCTCGCAAGTATCAACAAGAGCCAGCTCCCCGGAAGGTACAAAGTGTGGTGCTACAACTTCACACTGTACAAAAGGGTCATGTGGCCACTGAAGATGTGCGACATTCCATCATCAACAGCCAATGGCATGGACCGGATAGCCAACGCATACATCCGGAAATGGCTGGGCCTACCGCGACGATTCTCTGACACAATCCTACTCGGGACAAACTCGCTGCAACTGCCATTCCAGTCCATCACCCTGGGCTACAAACAGGAAAAGGCCAGATTAGTCCTGGACCTGAAAGAATCCTCTGATCCAACAGTGAGGAAGGCAGACGAGGGACTGATGCATAAGGGTTGACATTGGCAAACAGCTGCAGTTCCCCCACGAGATCACCACCACATCACTCCGGCCGGACATCGTGCTCTGGTCTGCTACTGCTAAGTCTGCCATGCTCATAGAGCTCACCATCCCATGGGAGGAGGGAATCCAAGCCGCCTACGAGCGCAAAAGAGCCAAGTACTCAGACCTGGCCGCTGAGTGCAGGGAGGCAGGCTGGTCCACAACCATCTACCCCGTGGAAGTAGGCTGTCGCGGCTTTGTCAGTACATCAACAACTTGGCTGCTTCGGGAATTGGAAAAACTGGGACAAGGCTGCAAAGCTCTACCAAGGCCCTTGTTGAGGAAGCAGAGAGAGGAAGCTTCTGGCTATGGCTGAGGAGGAGAGACAAAAGTTGAGGGTCTGGACAATGAAATGGGGCAGCTGCAAGAGTGGCAGGGAGACGTCCCTGCCGCCGCTCGCCACCAGGAGGCATTCTGGGGTTAAAGAGAGCGAAACTCCAATGAGCGGTGGTCCCCGGCTGATGACCCTGCAGCTGCCCCAATGGCGCTGTAGGAGGCGCGTCAGGCTTCTTTGCCTAGCAGGCTTTAACACCCACCTGTACAAGCAATGCGACTAGAGCAATGCGCAACCACATTCAACTCAAGCATTTGGATGTTGACCTGCACAGTACGATGGCTGCTGCTGCTAGCAGTGCTGACTTGCACCCATAATTAAACACACACAGGCTACAGTCACTCACACTAAGCTGGGTTCTCCATTCTTAATGACAAATCCAGCTGAGGAATAGTCTCACTGCGCTCGTTGTCGGGATGGCAGAAACACACTGCCAGTGCTTAATCACTGCCAGGTTAAGAAACATTTTAACTGGAGTCCTCCATGTTGACATGTGTAATTCACCCTTTGCTAAGGCCCACCCCTGTTAGTTACTGTTGCTAAGTCCAACAAACTTTCGGTTTCGGAGCTAGACTGGCATGGCGCTCCCACTGTCGCTAACTGCACTCCCTGGAGAAATACTCTCAAATTTTTGGTAAAACAAAAAAGTGATTTCAGACAGAAGCAGACAGAAGGGTCTACAGTAGGCATTTGAAGGATATATTCAGGATGTCAGACTGACACAGCAACGGAATCAAGGTAACAAGATAAAGATTGAAGCTAAAGCCTACGGATCACAGAGTAAAAGTGAACCACCGCATCACTGCTGATCGCCACAGAAGACAATGAATATAAAGGGAAACTTTGCTGATACTGAACCAGCTGTGTGGGATCACAGTGTGTGCAGATGAACAGTGTTTAGCTTCACCCCTGTGCCGCTCCCAGCACCCAGACTGGCAGCTGGACTGTCGGGGGGAAGAAGTCAAACAACGTTAATCTGCGCACAATGCGCTGACACACAGCTGGTTCAATATCAGCAAAGTTTCCCTGCTTCCCTTCAAAATGACTCTAATATGTGCCGTCTGATTTCTATCTCGTCTTCTGCAGTGTCATTGAATGAGCTCTGGCATTAGCCACTCAGTATGTTAACATGAAGTTAGAGAAAATTGATTTACTGTGTGAAAAGTCGGACTAACACCCACAGATAATATGATTGGTAGTTGAATTATTCCTGCATGCATACAGTCAATCGGACCCAAACTGGCCTAGGCGCTCCACACATTTTTTTTTTTTCAGTTTTATTGATAAAGCCCAATGTCACAAATCACAATTTGTCTCAGAGGGCTTTACAGCATATGACACCCCTCACAGCAAGTACTGTAAGACAGCGGAATTTTTTTGCGAAAGAATGCAAAGGTATAGTGAGAGAATGGAAAAGTTATTGCAAGAGAACAGAAAACATGAGGGATTGCAAAATATTGCACTTTAAAGCAAAATATATTGTGAGGGAATGAACAAAAACTATGACCCTCAGGGGGCTCAGCAGTTTTCATCCTCCTTAGGGGAAATAACTTGCACCCAAACACGATACTAAGCGGCTTGCTTTTTCTATCTGTGATTTGGTGCTGGGCAGGTATTGTGCAGTGTATATCAAAGCTCTTTGACTGAAAACAGCTGCCTGCTGTTGCTGGAAATATGGTTATTGAGAGCACCGAGACTGAACCAAACAATACAGTTGGATACCAAAACAATTAGCTGAAAGAGGCTTAAACACTCCATAGAGCTGAGGCAAACTGTAAATCAGTTGATCATTCTCTGCTGGTTTATCACTATGAGCAACTCATTTCACATTGTATTGTGAATATATATGTGTAGTGCAGCTTCAAGTTATTTTTGTGCACAAAATGCAAGGATTTTTCTCACTACTTGTAGAAAATTTTCACATAAAGACTTGTCTTTGAAATCTGCAGTGTATTATACTCTCTCTCTGTCTCTCTCTCTTTCTCAGCAAAATTAGTAAATGAATAGATATTTTCATTTTGGCAGGTCAAACCCACCCATGATGCTGTTGCATTTGGTACATTGGTGAGAGCTGCAATGCCTGTCTAATGAAACACTGATTACATTTTTTCTCTTTCTGCCAACATCCCACAGTCTGACTACTGTCCAGGATGTCTGTCTGGACTACTTTCAGGTGTCTGTGTTCATCCAGTTGGAATTCTCATGCCCAGCATAATCAGCAAATACCTCAGCACTGTCAAACCATCAGATGGGAAACAGTCTAGCACAAGTCAAAAACAAGTTACAGCTAGCTTTCATGTGACAATTAGGGGGTCATTGTTTCACTAGCTTCAAAACTGATGGTGTTTGTTGCCTTTTTTGTATTTTTGGACACAAAGCCATTTCAAACCTCCATGCATGTCAAAGGCCTGGGCCAGAAGCTGTGGCCTTGCTACAGTATTCACTGGACACAGGCTGCAGCCTCCCTCCAGCCACTGTCAATGAATGTGCAATTAGTCACACCAAAGCCTGCATTTGAAAAAGCCCTCCACCATTTCATTCCACAGTCTGAGTGTCTCCACAGCGTGTGTCCATGTGCAGGCACCAGTTCCATGTTGGTGCAACGCCAGCTGCTGGCCCTCATGAACTAACTCTCTTTCCTCCACCGTGGCCCCCACTAACTTAAACATGACTCTCTGATTGATTGCCTGAAATCATGCTGCAATAATTGACCTTCAGTGAAGTCAGTCGTTTCTCTCTGCTTTTGCACAAAGGACCTTAAAGTAGTACACAGATGCAGAGTATAATGTTGTCTTACAGCATAGTCTGCCTTGTGCCAACAGGATATAAGCATGAGTGCTCCATGACTTTTTTTTCAGTGAGTCAGGCTGTTGAAAACCTTTTTGAGATTTTCTCTTTTTAGCAAGACATCATCATCTGGAAACACTTATACTGTGATTTACGAAGGCCCCCTATTGGATTTCCCCAAACACGAAAGAGCAGACAGCAGGAGAAACCTAGCAAATTCAAGCCATTACAGAGAGATTGATCCAGACAAACTGCACTCCCACCCGTTTTTTCATTGACAAATGTTTAAATGTGTCTTTGACACAAGGGACAATATGATATATAGAATTAAAGTGTTACATGTCTTTACATCTGCAGATGAAAAGATGTGTAACAGAGCCAATAAAACTGTTAATGTGCTTTAAAGATGGTCTGTGCTCTGACTTTGTCTCATCCAGTGTCAGTCAGAGTGCTTTTACCTCACAAGCCAACTCCTGTACAGTAACAGGGCCATTCTACCACTGACCCACTTTACTGTAAAAATGCCTTAAAGATATGTCTGGCTTCAATTACCCCACCCAGATTTGGCATACAACATCACAGGCCGCTATAAAATTATCATGGTGTTTATAGATGTGGCTTAACACACACTACCTTCTGTTACATGATATGTTCTCTTTGATGTTGGCAATTGGTTTGGACTCAACTTTTTTCATCTGTGCAAATTTGAAGAGCAGTTTTAGCCCCTCGGTTAGTGCCAGTTTATGTGCAGAGACATAGGCTACACTGCAGTAGCAAATACAGGATCACATAGAGAACATGCAGTCAGACAGCTATACTAAACCTACAGTGCTCTTTTTCAGGTCGGAGGTGTCAAAACTACAACTCCCAAGCAGCACCAGGGTAGAGCAGCAGCTGAGTGTTGGCAGCAGGCAGGGCCAGAGGTGTTGCTCGGAATCCCAACATGACCGATGTTCTCCAACAGGGCGTGCTCTGACGACCCCAGGTGAGAGTAAGACATGTTTCTCATGAAAGGACAGAGTCCTAACGTCTCTCTGCTAAGCAGTCGACAGTTTCTAATGACAAAGAAAGTAGCTAATTTACCCTTTCATAATTTAAGAACCAGTTTCATAATTCAGAGTGCATTATGTAATAGATTTTTTTTTTTTAAGATATTTTTTTGGGCAGTTTTGCCTTTAATTGATAGGAAAGTCAAGTGTGAAAGGGGGAGAAAGAGAGGGAATGACATGCAGCAAAGGGCCACAGGCTAGAGTCGAACCCGGGCCACTGCGGCAACAGCCTTGTACATGGGTGCCTGCTCTATCCACTAAGCCACTGACGCCCCCAAGTAGTTGATTAATTATGCCTCCGCGTGAAGGTGATAGCTGTGGCTGGAAGCATTATGTTTTCAGGGTGGCTGTCTGTCCATCTGTCCCATTCTCTTGAACATGATATCTCAACGTCTTGAGGGAAGTTTGTCACAAACATCCTTTTGGACTCCACAATAAATTGATTAGAGTTGGTGGTCAAGATCACAATGACCTTGTCTGTCTCACTCTTGTAAACACGATATCTCAAGAACACTTCAAAGTAATTTCTTTAAATTTGACACAAATGTCCACTTGGACTGAAGAATAAACAGAAGAATTTTGGGGTTGAAGGTAAAAAGTCATGGTCAGTGTGACCTCACAAAATATGTTTTTGGCTATAACTCAAAAATTCTTATGCTAACTATGACAAAACTTTACACAAATGTCTAATAGGACATACTTATGAAGTGATGACATTTTACATTCAAAAGATCAAAGGTGAACTTCATTGTGACATTATGTTAATTAATAATGTTCTGCATAAACACTTTTCTGTCCAACTCAACATCATATCTCGAAGGGGAGATATTTGGTCAGATACTGAATCGGTGACACTAATCTTGGGTGCCCACCTTGAAACTGTGCTGATTGTATAGATCTTCTGTGCTTTCGAGGGGAAGATGTGCGTGAAGCATCCATGTTTTTACAGACATGTATGTAAGCTAGAAGAGAAGCTTGACTGGTGCAGTGAAGCATACAACTGCAGGGTGGTAATTGTAGTTTTTCCATAAAATGCGAGAAAGTAGTGAAAAATGCATGTAACAAGTGGCATCTTATTGCTTGCTGCATGCGACCAATAGTCCAAACCCCCTAGAAAACAGAACATCCTCACACTGGAGAAACTGGAGCCAGAGAATGGATGGTGTTTTTGCCTGAAATTTTGCCTGAACAATTAATTAATCATCAAAAAAGTTGCAGACTCATTTTCTTTTAACTGACTGATTGATTGACTATTTTTTTTTTTCAGCTCTAGTCTCAAGTCTTTTATTCTCTACACTTCTGGCTGCTGTCCTCTATGACAGTGATAGTAATGATTGCATTAATGATGACAGTGTGTTGTGACTTGTAGTGGAGGAGCAGCTGTTCCGTTCGGTGGAGGGCCAAGCAGCATCTGATGAGGAAGAGGATAAGTGGACTGAAGATCAGCAGAGGCAGGTGGATGAGGTGAAGAGGATCTTGACCAGGCTGTCCTGCTGTGGGGAAAGGTACCGCACATCCACATAATCACTCTAGCTTACAGCAAGCTAGAGGTGTACTACTTAATGGTACACCTCAGTTTGCTGTCTATGATAGGATAGCTAGCATAATAGGGCCCAGCATAGTTTTTAGATTAGGGATACATTTCTACAAATGTTATTGAGCATCTATTGAAGCAACATGAAGCCTTTAACAAGTATCTATGACAGATATTTTTAACGAATGTAATGTTTAAAGCTGCATTAATATTTTTTGCCCCTTGGTTAGCAGAACAACTCCAGAACAAACTGACAGACAGACACAGTTCAGTCCTGATGTGTTTGCCTTTCCAAGTTGTAATGGCTCATAAGCAAACAATGGCCTACACACATCCATGCACGGAGTAACATAAGCATTTATTTGGGTCAAGTTTCTGTTCATCTAATGAATGTAAATACAATCTTCACTCTACTTTTAGCTGATCTTCACCAGTTCCCGAAAAAAATCTTTATATAATATGTCTTTAAGTTATAGTTGGTAATCCTGTTCAGAAACACTTCTTGTTATATTGGGTGAAATGGTCCTTCCATCCTGAGAGTAGTCAATACATAATGTGTTCAGAAAAAGGAATGAAAAAAATCTGACCTCTGTGGCAGCTGCAGGCCTGTAAAAACTCTGACCAATTCCTGCCATTCGGTGCGAATGGAAAGAACCAATCAGATGCCTTCATGTCTCGTCCTGCCCGAGCCCCCCTCCGTCCCTCCCTCCCTCAGCAGAAATAACGAGTTAGCAGGAGTTTGCTGAACAATGGCAGAGAAAATGCAGCCAAAAGTACCACTTCCAGCGTTATTTGTAACTGCTCGCCCCCACTAAACAGGCTGAGAAAGGAAAGTCAGAGGTAGAAAAGGCTGCGATGAAAAAGGCTTTGGCTAAAGTGAGAGGACAAACCAGACATCAACATCCGTGCAGCTTTTGAACGGTGGAGACAACTGAGGTAGCTGAAGGGCCTGAAAAGTGATGCAGAGGTTGCTGTCTTTCTGTTGGACAGGTAATTATTTGTTTGCTTTGGGGGGATTTGTTATTTTACTCGGCTCTCCTCTGCCCTGCTGACTGCAGGATGCGCGTTCAAGCTTGTGTGGGGCCGTGGCTTTGGACGGAGCATTGACGGGAGGGGGAGGAGGGGGCGGAGCTTAGAGGAGGTGCCGCTTTCAAATCTTGCTAGCTCTCCAACATTACCAACTATAGCTTTAAGCTGCAAGATGTTTGACTGTCTGCAATAGGTATCATACGCCCCGATCACACAAAAAGTATTTTAGCAGCTGGACGCTGCTGTTTGAGCTAGAGCAAGTACCCTCTGCCTGTCCATTTTAGTATCTAGGTTCTAATTACTGAGAAATAAATAAAAATGAAATTAAATAAATAAACGGTAGATTGATTACACGAGATGGTTAGGGTAAAGGGGTGATGGGGTGGTTCCCTGGCAACAAAAAATATGAACAGCAATTGTTTTTTTACTAGTGGCACTCAATTTGAAAAAAAGAGCAGTGCAGTGCGCCTTGTGTTTTGGCACCTACAAAACGCTTTCTGTTTGATTGGGGCCTTCGTTGCTAGCTTTGTCTGTCTGCTGTGAAGTGCTGTGCAGGTAGTGTTCAGTGGGTTTATCAGAGCTTTTGTAAAAGAAACTAGCTGCCTGCTAAGACTGGAAATAAGATGAGAACTGCTGTTGAAAACAAGATTGATGAAAGCGATGACAGTGACCTGAGAAAGATGTTCCCCAGCTCTGTATTGGCTTAATATGTCATCATGACTCTGAGAGTAATGAAACTGCACTAACACAGATCACTGTTGCTCTTTTTGTTAGAACAGTTCCAAAATTGATTGCAGCACAAGAAATTAAAAACTTTTATAAAAATGAATAATTGAAAAAAATAATTAATCAATTAAGGAATGAGAAAAGGGCAAACTAAGGGTTAGAAAACAGGCCTAGGATCAGATTTAATTCCCATTTTTAAACATATCCATAACAACTGACTATTCCCATCTCCAAAGAGGTTCAGATTAGGAAAAAAAAACTGGTAAGGGGGTCTGAACCCTTCACTCATACCCGTCAATTTTAATTCTACATTTCATCTTTTTATGGCTCTTAGTCTTAGTCTATGTCTTATGTATTGATATGCAAAAAACAAAACTATTTTAGAGACTGAGAGTTCCAGAAAATGGCATGAACACATCAGAAGGGTTGATGTGTGTTCAGAGAATATTGAACTGGGGAACTGAGGACCTTGGGAACATATGCTCCCCAGTGAACCACCCTGGAAATGTGCTTAAAACCAAAGCAATATGCTAAAAGAACCTAAAACACTACAAAAGTACCAATGACACAGATAAGTTAGATGTGGGTCATTCCATGAAATCAGTGCTTTTTTAACTTTGAAAACTTAAAATTTAAATTTAATTTGATTGCTATTTTTTTAAGTAGCCTGGAATTAAAGACAGTTTAAAGTTACAAGAAATTTTATTGTGCAATCTCAGGTTGTGGAATTTCATATTTTATTACTGTTTTTCTCCTTATGTTTTGATAGTTTTAGCAACCCTGATGAAAGTATTACTACATCTAATATTCTTAATTTGACATATGTAATAAATGGCACATATATGAGCAGTACTTAAGTCCCTGTTTTCATTGAGATTATTTTCAGATGTGGATTTTCTTTTCCAATTTGATAGGTTTCATTCAGATTATCAAGCATACCCTAATTGTGCATGGCAATCACATGTCTATTAAAAAAAAAGAGTTTTTTTAGATGAGAAATACTGGAAGAATGGCCTAGTCCAAAATATATTATAGTTTAAATTACAATGGTAAGAGTTGAAAGTCCATTTTGATAGTTTTTTTTTTTTTGTTTGTTTTTTTTTTTTACATTTTCATGAAATTAATGACAATAACTTGTCAGCTCTGTTGCAGTAACAGGGCTGACAAGACTAATGGATGACATACATTCTACTGCCTACGCTCCACATCTTTGTCCACACACTACTAAGAAGTCTTACTTCCCAAGGTACAGAGTATTGATTTGCACTTGATTGGCATTGTTGCATTAATGGTAAATGGACCTGCATTTTGTATAGCACCTTTCTAGTCATCTGACCACTCAAAGCACTTTTTACACTACGAGTCACATGCACCCATTCACACGCACATTCATACATTGGTGACCAAGGCTACCATAAGGTGCCACCAGCATCACCAAGAGCAATATGGGGTTCAGTATCTTGCTCAAGGATACTTCGATATACAGACTGGAGCAGGGATGGAACCGCTGATCTTCCAGTTGGTGGATATTATTGAAGCACACTACATTTCATTGCAGTTTTGTGCATGCATTATTGACAAGCATTTTGGAATGATTTTTGTTATTAAAACAGATTATTTTTATATTGGTAATTAACATATTAAAACACACTGAGTCATATTTTAAGTGTTATTAATTTAGGAGGATTTAACAGCATTTCATTAATTTAACATAGTAGCCAATGTCAAAAATGTTTTTGTAGCATTTAAACGTGACCTAAAACAGCCAGTCCATACAAACAAAGGCCTCATTTTCACAGTAGAAGTAACCAGTGTCATCATAATATGGATATTAGCTGAATAATACTAACATGATGACCTTTAAAATGTTTTAACTTTATAAGGCTAACCTTTTAAGACAGTAAACTAGTGTAAACAGAGTTGGTGATTATTTTCATCTCTGTCAGAGAAAACTGATCTGAGTTCAGACTTTTTACGTTCAGCATAGCTACACTCACAGATAACTCAGCCTCCTACCTGCCTGTCAAATAGCATCAACCCATAAACCTTCTCTAGTCTGGACTGAGTGGCATCCTGCGGAGATCAGCTGTGAGGTCCAGCAGCCGGTGGCTGCTCACTCTGCTGCCGTTCAGCAGCTAACAAGCAGAGCTAACTGTTAACAGCCACTGCTGCAACTAACAAACTCCACAAATCCATTCAGTAGCTCCACCATCCAGAGTCAAACACACATGGCGGATTATTTACTGCTGAATTACAGCTTGAACAAAGTGTCTGTTGTTGGAAATACTGAAAAAGGTCGTGTCCAGATAAAGCATGTTTGTTTTTCAGGTTCTGAAAGCTAGAGAAGATGCCAGATTCGTAGAGGTCTCCAACAGACCTGAGTCCCTTTAGTTCCCATGTGAGGAAAGCACAGTCTATTACAGAAGGATGAAACAAATTATTGTTTGATAGTGGAGCTAGTGTAGAGGAGGATTTGAATTTAAAGTGCTGCCGAAACTGAAACCAAATTTTAAGGGTGGAGACTACTATTGGGTTAGATGTGTACCGAGACAAGAGTGGAGGTGAAGATGAACATATTAAAGCTGGGAGTGATGTCGATTGACAGGACTTTGCCTCCAGTAAACACCAGTTAGTCAGTGGCATTTGCATCCAAAATGCCAGCTTCTGTATTTTAGCCGCCCAGTAGTAATACAAAAAATTAGGTAGGGCCAGCCCACCTTTAGACCGATTGTGCTGGAGCACTGCTCTGCTAATCCTTGGACCTTAGTGCCCCATATAAAAGCTGTAACGGATAGATTTAAGGAAAGGAAGAAGGACTTGGGTATAAAGAGGGGAAGACATTGAAAGAGATAAAGAAATTTCGGCAAAGTGTTCATTTTAATGCATTGTATTTTGCAAACCAGTGATAAAGGTAAATTTTTCAGTTCAGTTCAATTATTAAGTCGAGCTTCATCTGTAACACTAAGTGGGTCAAATTTGCTTTAAGAAGTGAGTCTAGAGAGTGGGTTATATAGACTCCTAGGTACTTGAATTCAGATTCAGCCAGAGTAAAGGGTATATGAGACTGTTGAATATGTAGTGCAGAGGTGTTCACTGGGAATCCCTCACTTTTGTTTCGATATTAAATTTGTAACCTGAAATGAAGCCAAAACTTTCTAGAATAGAGAGGATCACCGGGATGCTTACGACAGGGTTTGTTACATAAAGCAAAAGGTCATCCGTGTATAGGGACACCCTATATTCTGTTGCTTCACGCTTAATACCTTGAAGAATAGGGGAGGTCTATGTAGCTTTTTTCCTATCTTTATTCAAGTGAGTGGTATATCAGTTTGAGAGCATTATTCATTGATTTCACGTTCAGATTGTGTAATATTGTCCCTCAAAACCCTGCCCTCGCACTCAAATAGCCTCTGCTTGCGCTTAGATCTACTCTTTTTCTGCTCAAACTGTGTGCTTGCACTCAGATACAATGTTGCTTTCACAGATTTCCTGCCCCACCTTCAGCTCTTCTCCTCACGCTCAAGCTGTTTCTGTGCGCTCGTGGAATTTCTGCTTTCAGACTTCTGCCCTGCGCTTGGATTTTTTTGTGTAACAACCCTGTCAAAATCCCCCAACCAACAGAACACTAGGTTTATTGTTGACCAATGAAATGATCCCTGCCTCCTTGCGGGCGCGCTCGCTTTAGTTTTAGAGCGTCCCGTCCGGGCGGGTACTCTTTAACCGGGTGCAACCATTCCCGCCCTCCAAGGCCTTATTAAATGTTCCTCCCTTGCTTTCTTTACGACTTTTGGAATAATAGGGACTGTTAATTTACACCCGTGCGCCCTTTTTTTTTTTTTTACTATAATAGCCACATAGAATATATATATATATATATATATATATATATATATATATATATATATACACACACAGTGGAAACTTAGTGATCACTTCCGTCTAGGTCAAATTGATCACTATAAGCGGATAATTATTATAATCGATTTTTTTTTTCTTTTTCTGAATTTATCATGCAGATTACCATCTAATTGACATTTGTATATTTGTTACATGAATATTCCTCTCATTCAATGGCTTTCTTGCTCCCACTGCTTGCTCTCCTCATCCATTCTCTAGCTTGCTCGATCACTGCCCTCTCTCTCTCTCTCTCTCTCTCTCTCTCTCTCTCTCTCTCTCTCTCTCAGCTGTCAGCAAAGGCTAACTTTACTTTTAACGTTATCAAAGAGAAATGTCCTCTTTCTTCCTAGTAATGTTTTTGTCTTCCCTCATAGCAGGGTTGTAAAGCGTTACAGGTTGTGTTTCTCCAAAAGTCAATTCTGGTTCAGCTTTCTCGCTGCAGTGCCCACCCCCGCAGCCTAACGCACAACGCACAACCGTCCGTTGCCAGCTAGTGACCTGAGGCTGGTGATGCATGCACATTGAAATCATGACGGAGAAAAGAAAAAGAAAAAGTCATTTACTCTCAATGAAAAACAGTCTCATTTATAATGCCAAAAACGAGCCAACGAGATGCAGCATCAAAACAAGCGTTTGAAATAGCTGTTCTGTATTTTGAAATAGTCAATAACATTCAGTACATAACGAAGCTGCCTGTTTCATACTTTATGTAACAAATATACAAATGCCAATTAGATGGTAATCTGCATGAGAAATTCAGAAAAAAAAAAAAAACGGTTATATTATCCGCTTATAGTGATCACTTCAGTCCGGGTCACTGTGTGTGTGTATATATATGTGTATATACATATATATATATATATATATATATATATATATATATATATATGTATATGTATATATACAGTACAGGCCAAAAGTTTGGACACACCTTCTCATTCAATGCGTTTTCTTTATTTTCATGACTATTTACATTGTAGATTCTCACTGAAGGCATCAAAACTATGAATGAACACATGTGGAGTTATGTACTTAACAAAAAAAGGTGAAATAACTGAAAACAAGTTTTATATTCTAGTTTCTTCAAAATAGCCACCCTTTGCTCTGATTACTGCTTTGCAC